>NW_022992258.1:505341-535004 GCF_902827175.1 Gymnodraco acuticeps
ACACACACACACACACACACACACACACACACCACACACACACACACACCACACACAACACACACAACACACACACACACACACACACACAACACACCCACACACACCACACACACACACACACACACACACACACACACACACACACACACACACACACACCACACACAACAACACACACACACACACACACACACACACACACACACCTTCTGGGCCCCAAAGATTGATATTTCAAAAACGTTCGGATAGACAAATGTGTTTTCTTAGTGTATCTCAAATATATCGACAAAATAAATCTAGCATAAAATGAAAATAAAAATGCAAAAATTAACGGTCTAAATAATACAGTAAAGCTCTTGCATGCTGTTCAAATATATTCCTTTTTCATAGCTAAAAGTAATACGCCATCATTTGTCTATATCCCGCAATATTTACTGTGTAATTGTGAACCAGGAAGTATGAGTAAAGCCCTAGGGAAGAGGATGGGGTGGAAAACATCAGACTATTAGGTGTCCCGTGCGAATCCAGAATTCATTTTATCTTCATGTCGATTTGTACCTAAGTAACGTAGGAACAATTATTGAATTAACAGAGAACGAGAAAAAAATAACCAAACCAAACCATAATTGTTGGTATTACCTTGAGCTTTTCTGAAATCATATAACATACCTTAAACTTCAACTTTATAGAGAACCGCAGTCCTAAAACCCGGAAGTAAGTTAGCATTTTTACCACGTCCGGTTCCTTCGATAAAAAGCAATGCAATTTCTCCATAGGATTTTGGAAAATAGCTCCAAATAAGGTCTGTGTTTGACACAAATTGAAGAGACAGATCACGTTTTGTTCTACGACATTAAATCCATCAGCAGTGACCCCGCTGGTGATTTTTGAAGAGTTTACGTGTCTGAAAAACGATGGTTGTTACCAAGTGGCTGAATTGGACTACAGAAGTTGTCCAGGCCGTTTTACGTCATTACACCGAACACGTAAAACACTCCCGCTAAGTTTGTTTGCCCTGTTCTGCTTGAAAGCAAGTACCTGCCTCCTGCAAACTGTTCAAACAAACGCTTCAACTTGTACCATTTAGAATCTGTATGTTTGAATATGGATATTAAGTTGGCGTGACGTTGAAGCAGCGACCCTGCTGTAGTTCGTTTATAGCATAACGTTAGCATTTTGCTTCTTGCGACTAGATTTATGATTCGAAAATTATAAAAATTAGGGTAGACATGTGGATATTATCCGGCTGAACAAAACGTGATCCGTCTCTTAAATGTGTTTCAACCACAGACCTTATTTCCAGCTATTTTCCAAAATCCTATGGAGAAATTGCATTGCGTTTTTTGACGAAGGAACCGGAAGGAGTTTACATCCGGGTTTTAGGACGCGTCACTGCCGTTCTCTATTATAATCTCAAATAAAATGTTCTATTCAGCCAGGTATTGGACACATATGTCCCCAGCTATAAGCAAAGACCCATAGTCAGAGAAAAAACAACAACGTATGTTAACAAAAGATGTATATGGATATAATGGTTTTATCGATGATGGAAGTAATCATTAGCTGCAGCCCTAGTCTGAAGTATTGAGTGAGCGCAGACCCAGGTCACAGATCATCTGGCCCTGGCGACCCCTCTGTTACCTATCTGATTTTAGAGAGAAACACAATCCCCCGGCAGAGCAGCAGAGGAAGTTCTCGCGGCAGGCAGGGCAAGCAGGTTCCTCCAAAACCAAAGCACAATTGTTGCAATTTCATTTCCTTCCCAGCAAAATGAGGAAATACGCTGCATTTTTTGTAACGAATGGCAGATGAGCGTTTGGCCAGAAGACCGGTCTGAACAAAAGGTGGGCTGTGCTATCAAGGGCTCTATTTATGGAAGTGGCTGGGAACGAAAAAATAAAAATGTTTGAGTACTTGAGGACTTCTGTTCTTCTGTTTCAAAGCTCTGGAGTTTGAATTCAGTGCCACTGCTCTTTAAGAATGATGTTAAAATCTTCAGTAGTGGGAAAATGTAACATCTGGCAATAATGTGATTTTCTTTTAAAACTCTTTGAGTAATCAATAAAGAGAAATCTTGGCATGAAATATCGTGCCCTGATTGACTTCCATTAAACAAGCACGATCACAATATGAGGTCGTCTCCACTCAGATGACCTCAGCCGTCCCACACCACAGAGAGTTTATGTGTATAACAGAGAAAGAAACACCTACACACACACACACACACACTGCTCTTACACAGACACATACAGCAGACACTGAAGCACACATATCATGTGGTTTCCTGTCTGGTGCGTTCTTCTAGAAAGCCCACGCCGGTGGCTCTGGGTTTCTAGATGGATTCTCCAGTCTGTTTGGGGGCTTTGACTCCGTCAGACTGTGATTGGCTCACAGGCTGTCTGTGACCTGCTCACCTCACACCTAGCTGCCTTTCCCTGGCTGGCCAGACTCTCATATATGAGTTATAGATTATCTGAACCAAGGCAAGAATGAACAGATCTTGGTGAGAGACAGATGTTTTGGTTGTTATTTTTCAATTTAACAGCCTCTGTTCTACAAAAAAGCCAATACAGCATTCATTTAGGCTTCATGGGAAGACATTTGCATTGTTTTTATTTTTTGATTTGCGTTCATTACAGATAGCGTTCAGAAAATAAACAGTGGGATAATATGTGTAATATAAAACGTCAGTCTGTAGGTGACGTATATCCCATATGGAAGTCACGAAGTTAGTGTGAATTCACACATTTGTTAAATGGAAGTGTAAATCTTTCGTGAGATGAGCATGTGACAAAGTGTCAAAAACACTTCTAAAAGGTGCTGTCTAAATTAAATGGCCTTTATTCTCAGCAGAAAAGAGAATATTTCCCCTAGTGTCAAAGTATTTATTGAACATTTTCCTGATGAGGATGAGTTACGTTTTATTGCATGCTCCACATGTTTTGCTTCCTATTAGACTTCATCCCCTTCTTTGCTATAGTTACAAAACGCAATCAAGAATAACGGCTTCTTTTTATGAAGTTATTGCCATACATATTTTCTCCCCTCTTTACAGCTAAGGTGACTAGAAGACTGAACGTCAGCCTCTCAGCAACACTCAGCTGTCAACTAAACATACATCTTACAAGAATCACTGTACACCAAGCTGAAATTGAAGAGCGCCTCGGTGCCACAACTAGGATGCCAGCCTGGTAGAGGGATGCCAGGGGGTAGCTGTTACACTCCACACTCTTGTGATCTGTCCACATGCCTTGTCGCCGGGCAGATTTTAAAAACGACTGTCTGTGACGCCAATGCAATCTTGGCAATCGGGGTTGGGCCGTGCTCGCATTTAGCTACTGCATGTACGTTTGTGCGAATGTGTCTGTATGGGGTTGTAGGGGTGAAAGAGGGGTGCAACCTGACCCCTTTCCTCCTCTAACTTGGTCTCTCTCTCCGTCTTTCTGTCTCTCACACACACATACACACAGACTGGGACAGCTGCCATACTCGGGGCCTCTCCCAGTGCACCAGAGGAAAAGGCTACAGCTAAAATAACCTTTTTTCCCCTCTTTTTTACCTCCTCCTTCATCTCTCTTACTTTTTTCTTCTGGTGGCCATACATTTAAATCCTGCAAGGCTCCCCGGGGTCAACAAACACCGCCGCTGCCCCCCCCCCCACGTCTCTCACCGCTTCCTCCACTCGCCAACAGACTGGAAACTTCAATCAGGGCTCTGTCGGATCCATAGGGACTGTGAGTGGAGTTTGTGAGTGTTGTGTGTTTATACTCAAAGACTAGTCTATCTGATATAAACGCCTAATGCTAATACAAATCCTTATGATTTAACTCATTTAAAAAAATTTTAAAAAACATTTGATCCAAACAGCATCATCTCTTTATCTCAAAAACATCACCAAAAGGCAGTTATCACCTTTTCTTCAAAGCTAAACAAGTAAGTGACAACAGGTGTAGTGAGACACTTAAACAAGCTAAAAGTAGCATTAAGGGGCTAACCACTGTTGGCCCTGCCTCAGGCTCCTTGCAGCGCTCCCAGAGGACCCCAGACGGCAGGCTGGCCCTCGGCAGGCAGGCGGCCAGAGAGGACGCCTGACCATAACCCAGATGACGTGCGATGGATGTGGTGGGAAAAGGGCAGGGTGGAGGAAGTAAGGGACAGAAAGGGGGGGGGGACTCTAAAAGGGTAGAGGGGAGGGATGAGGGTATCAGGTATCAACAGACAACTCCCCGAAACTTTGTGTGTGAGGTCTGCGCTGTTTTCTCAGTCACCCGAGACACGCCTATTTCAATGAAGCAATTCGGGGAAAGAGTTAGCCACTTTCAGCTTAAATATTAAATAATATATTTTAAATTGAATACTTGGAAACTGTCAGACGTAGAATTAAAAGCTCAGGTGTAATGAAAGTGAGACAAAAAGTAACCATTTGGAAGCATTATTTAAGCAGAAAAGCTAGATGCTGATTGGCTTCACCTTCTCAATTTGTGAGTGCTTTCTGGTTTTCTTTCTCTTTGATATTGAACAAAATAACTTGAGCTTTGGGAAAGTGTGAAAAGCATTTTTCACTATATTCTGACTGGACATTAGCTAAGGCTGGATGTACATTCCTAAATACTGATTCAAACACGGATGCACAACAACAAAACTATTAAGATATAGCTTCAAAATGTGCAGTTGAATATTTGAAAATAAGTCCCGGAAGTCACAGATCTCAGCTCGGTAAGCCTATAGCTCTGTGCAGTATGATTCAAATCTCTGTCCTTGCTCTGAGCTCTCATTTCCAACCTGAACAATTAATCAATGTCTTTGAGGCCGCAGCTCAAATTCGCATTATAAATGATATCAGTGCCCTATTTTAAGCAGGTGAAGTAATTGTGGAATATGGACATCAATATTTGATATTTAGGTGGCAGCAAGAAAAGATGAATGTTCCTCTCCCCTTTCTTTGGCTTTCTCTGTGTGTTTTTGTACTGTACTGTATGTGTGAGTGACAGTACTCTGCTGGGGTCAGCCCGTAATCCAACCCAGGGCGAGTCTGACAGAGCAACACAAAAAGAGGGGGAAAAACAACATACTTCATGCGCTCTGTCCCACTCTGTGCTATTATTACTGTCGTGGCTAGCAGGTCAGAGGGAGAGTGAGGGAGAGAGAACGAAGCTTGATGGAGGAGGAGGAGGAGGAGGAGGAGGAGGAGGAGGAGGAGGAGGAGGAGGAGGAGGAGGAGGAGGAGGAGGAGGAGGAGGAGGAGGAGGAGGAGGAGGAGGAGGAGGAGGGGGAGGAGGAGGAGGAGGAGGAGGAGGAGGAGGAGATGAAATTACACCTGTTCTGGTGGCTGACTAACGACTTTGAAATGCGAGCAGACCTCGCTCGCCGCCAAAATCATTTTCCAACAATACGGCCTGATCTTTAAACAAGCAGAACTGGGACGCTGCACTGACGTGACGACGGCCGCTGTGCAGAGACACCGACAAACTCTCAGGCACGGTGGTGTGTGTGTGTGTGTGTGTGTGTGTGTGATTGAGCTCTAATAGATGTGGTGAGGATAAAAAAGGCCTACTTTTTTCAATTAAGTTAATCATTCAATTAAATAACTGGGATAACCAACTGTGTATTCACTTTAGGCACACACACATACACAGTTCCTAAATTGATGTCTCTGTCCAGCATTGTGTCTTGGCCTCATTCACTCTGACTGCAGCCATATGGTTACTGTGCACTCACTGAACCACATCTGCTGTGTGTTACCGCACACACACACGTCTCTCCAATGTACCCATACCTCAGACTTGTGTGGTCGATATAAGGTATACTCTCACACACACACACACACACACGTTCACATGCATACAGTAGCGTTTAGCTCACCATCTGTTCGTTGAGGTCCTGTGAGGCCTCCATGGCTTCTTTGGTTGTGATCCACCACACACTTGAGGGGCAAAAAATAAGGAAATAAAATGGGCGTCAATGGATATGTGAAATAAAAAATGCACTTTTTTTTGTATTACCTGGGCACAGGTTGAATCATCACCTGTACTACTGTAACTTTGTTTTGCAGTGATGTCGATTGAGCGGGTTTGATTACCACATTTAATCACATTGTGGATGAAACCATGCACCTACTGTATTCATTTCTCCTTTTTTTCACGTCTATGTGCATCTGTCGGTTAGACCTTCTGTCACTGTGTTTATGTGTGAGCAACAGGAGACTGAAGGAGGGAAGCGGCAGCAGTAACTTCAGCATATCATCTTTAGCCGAGGGTGAAGTGGAGAGATAATTGCAGAAGTAAATATCAACAATGAAAATGGAGAAGTGTAAATGATACGGCTGCTTGGCTGGCTCTGGACCACAGTGGCTGACTGGCACGCGAAGACAGTGAGTGACCCTATTAATACTAGACAGGAGACAGGTTGGCGCAGGAGTCCGGAGCGACGGGGAGGCCGAGGTGATTGTCTATAACCTGAGTGAGATTAGATGTTGCGATCAGAAAAGCACATAACTCACATTCTGCCCTAGCCGTGTTTCCTTTGCCATTGTGACACAGTTGCAACAAAAGGTCAGCTGAAAGAATGGAGAACAATGCCATCATCCCAACAGAACGGCACAAAATGGCTCTTTTCTGCTATTGTGTGCGAAAGTTTCACAGTTGAACAAAAGAGCATTATGGGAAGACACAAACCACACGCACACACACATAGTCCTTCCCTGTCATTAGATCTGAGTTTCCCAGCAAGTGTGGCATGGAGTCCCCCCGGCTCATTTTCCGTGACGAAGTTTTAATGCATTTGCAATATTTCCCTTACATGAATATTTTTCTACACCCGCAATTCGAACCAGTGTCAAGAGCAAGCTGCTGCACAGTGTATTCAAGGCTCTGTGTCAATGCAGAGAGAGAGAGTACATAGAGTATGTATGTGTATTCATCTCCTACAAAAGCTGACTAGTCTTTTAAATCTAAATGTGTCCCGAATTGACAAGGAAGAACATTACATTTGTTATTAATTAAGTGTTGTTTCAGTTTGATCCGTGTGTGTATGTGTGTGTGTGTGTGTGTGTGTGTGTGTGTGTGTGTGTGTGTGTGTGTGTGTGTGTGTGTGTGTGTGTGTGTATGTATGCATGCGATTGAGTGTGCGTCAGTGTGTGTGCTCGTAAACTGTGGACTTTTCTGGCTCGATTCCTTTAAACTAACTGGCATCCTTTTAATTTTTCATAGCGTTCAGCTCCTCCTCGCCTGAAACCCAAGACAATAATGCGTCTCTCAGGTGAATTGATTTGTGCCCCACTCCCCCTCCCTCTGCCTCTCTCTCCCCCCTCTCACCTTTGTGGAGGACAGACTCAGGCTTCTGTTTGCTTTTTACTCTCCCCTTGTATGATGTATTCCTATTTAGCGAGGATGTAGTGATAGCAAACCCACATTAAGTCAAGATTATCAATCAAGTTATGAGAATCTTATGTTACACTCAGTATCAAAGTATGGTAGCTTAGAATATGTATATTGAAAGAAAAAACATAAATTGTTGTTTTTAAATATTCGTATAGGCTACGTTAACTAGTTTGCCCATCTCTAGTTACAGTATGTGGTATATCCCACTACACATGTCTGCCTGACACGGCCCTAAAACCAGAAGTTACCTGACACTGCAAGGGGAATCAATAATGCCAGCCATTTCCTTGAGGGTCCCAGAAGAGAGAATTAGATTTCTCACTATGGCTATTGACAGCGACATAGGAAACACATATGGGACAGCGGAGGGTTAGAAAGTGCACTGCAAGGCTACACTGCGGTAATTTCACGCTATAAAAGCCGAAGAGAGGAGAATGTTGAACAAACCGCAAACTGCTGCTGCAGGAGAGCGTGTTGTGAAAAGGCACATATTCAATCCGAGTCAAACTTTATTGACACCTGTCGTTGTTACGCACAGATCGTTTTTATTTGAGGGTGACAGTTTTTTAAATGTTCCTTTAATTTTTCAGAAAAATAGATAGAGATGCAGATCTTCTCTGTACATTTCAATTTGGATTATTTCCGCAAAAGTGAGGCACATATTTATTCCTGTGAATAATTGTCGAGTAGGCCTAATCGTCAAAATAAATGTTTGTAATAGGCAGTAGGTAGGCCTATACATGTATTTGTATTTGTTATTAGACAATTAAGTCAATAAATAGAATATTTGTTTTCCTTATTACTGGCTATAATGTTATCGATATTTTATTTTTGATACATGCAAAATGATTTTCCCCTCTTAGCTTTAGAACAAAAAAGTCGACGGACTGTCCCTTTAGCCTTAGGCCTATATTGAATGCAAAAAAACCATTTCAGATAATACAACTACAACAGAAAAATTTAATAAAATAAACATACAAATTAAACATTAAATGTAAAATTATGAAATAAATTGAACAAATGTAAAGGCCATTTTAAAACTACATTGCAATTTATTAAAACATGTATTACATTTTATAGGACAGAATAAATTGATAGGCTACGTTATATTGTTTTCATCACAATGTAAAACAGACTATTTTAAAATTGAGTGCAGTTTTCGGTATAGGCTTTATTATAAATATCCAAAGAAAAAAAAAAAAAAAAGTCGGAACAATTTTGTTTCCATCTCTAGAGGACATTAACATTCCCCAAAATCTCCACAACCCCAACCCCGTCCATCCATCTATTGCGCATTAATGCGCATTGGTTAAGTATGAGTCCTTAATGTGAAATCTAATCTGTATGGATTACGGGGCAGTAGGCCTATCAGATTTTGAGTCGGCGCGTAATTTGTTATGTTGTTAGGGTCAGGCCAATAGTTAGGGGCCATTCAAACCCTGGGAGCTCGGACGCGGTATAAGATTCCCATTTCCTCCATATCAAATATAAACACAAACTCCACGTGGGATGATAGAAGAGATGGGGAGAAAAATCGAGGACACACGGAGGGATGCTGGCAAAGCACCGAGGAGACACTAAATTCCTCCATGCGATGAATCTGGATTTAAAAAAAGGTAGAAACCACATCGACCTTTTACGGGGGAGTAGGCTACTCTTTAATAAATGACAATCAAACTGAATTTACTGTGAAATTGTGAGGGTTCTCGTCTATAAAATGTAGTTTTTCTCAGTCTCTATCTGCGAATTAAAAGGATGTTAATATAAATTAAAGTGGCCTGAACGTGCCAGGGGATGGGATGGAGTTGGGACTCCATAAATGACTTGTGAAAAATGGACACCAATTTAAATATGACAGTCATTCATGATAGATGTTTTACTGGGTGCGTAATTGCATTCATCAATTTACGCAAATAAATTCATATACATTGTGAAAATGTCTATAATACATTGTTTGTGGGATAAATACTTTTTAAATAAAGCATGTTTTGAAAAGGAATCATACTTCAATACTTTGCATAGTTTAGATTTAATGTAATTAATCAGTTTCAATCAAAGTCAATAACCATGACAGTTATCGACTGATCCTCGGACTACATGAACCCAAAACTGTCACTCGCATGATGTTTTTCAGAGTAAAACCACAGATCTGTTATTGCCCATAAATAAGAAAGAAAGTCAACATACCTGTGCTTAAATTACTTTTGTCTCAGCAAGAAACAGCTCCCAGATTCCCTTCACTTCTTAGAAAGACTCATAATAAAATGCAGTGTGGTCGCCGCACAGCTCTCCCTGCTGTTTGCAGGCTGTCACTGACTGGATCAAAACACTTCAGCCACTGCTGGCCATTACCCGCAAGAGTCAAAAAACAAGCCCGACGAGTTGATCACACTCGATTTAACAAATTTACAAACTCAGACAAGAGTCCCGGGTCTCGGTTTCGGTGACCGGACGGCTCACCTCAGCGGGAAACAACATAATTTTCAGTCCGCGTCCAAGTTTGAGCACCAGGCTGTTCAGAGGCATTAGGCTCAACTTCATTATTGAAAACCGTTCCGCTGCGCATGCGCTCAGCTGCCATGCGGACAGTATTGGGCAAGTGTCCAAAGGACTAATGGGGTTCAGAGGGGAGGGGGCACCAAAATGACATTCTTATTAATAGTTTGGCCCAAATGACGTGCTCACAGTTTTATTTATTGCATCAGAACAAAAACAAAACGCACCCACTGACCTATCTATCTATCTATCTATCTATCTATCTATCTATCTATCTATCTATCTATCTATCTATCTATCTATCAAATATGTAAAATGTATTCTCCCAATGGTTTTAATTATTATACCACATATAAATCTATGATTATATTAAAACAATTTAAATTGTTGTTCTTAAATTGTTAAATTACTAATCGTCATTAAGGTATAACATGGGGCAATAGTTACTGTATATGTTAACAGTTATTTAAGAACACAATAACGTGACAAATATGACTCTTGTATATAACATGTTTAGTTTAAGAACAGATTTAAACCACAAGACACTGAACTTGTTCGTAAACCAAAAGAGACACAAAGTTATACTTCAAACTACAATATACAGTATTTTGCGTGCAGTTGGAAGCTTTTTGGATTAATTTTAATGTAAGTTGGAAAAATGCTCCAAGCAGTTTACAAAACATTACAAAGCAAACAATTTGTTTATCACTGTGATGATATATTAAAAAATGTTGTACTTTGTAAGCTGTTCCAGAAAGAATTGATGTGAACCAGAAGAGATGGGTTCACTAATAAAGAGCTGCAAGTCTGGTTAAATCTAAGAATCACTTAAATGCAGAGTTCGGGTGAACTGGCACTCACTGACCCACACACACATCCAAATTATACACACATATACATTAATAAAAAGCAAACATGAAAGCAAAAGAACAACATCAAAGAGACACGCAGAGGGAAAACATGGTCCTGGTTAATCCATATACAGTAATAGACAAAGAGATGGTAAACAAATGTGCCAATAAAGCCCAAAAACATGCTGAGTGCACAAAACAAAATAACAAACATGGCTCTAATATACTCAGTCAGACAGCACCGCTCCACAGTGGCCCCAGATAGATGACAGATTTGGCCATGGAGTGTAGTTTATTTGAAAAATGGAATGTTTGTTATGGCCTCGGATCTGCGCTCTTTTACCATGCTGTCATTTATTTGGGATAATGATGTCAGACAGATCCTTGATTGTTGGTTTCGAAAATCCTGCTGACATTCACAAATACACACACACACATACAAACTAAATGCATCTTGCATTCTTTCCCCTGCTTTTCTGTCCCTCTCATGCACACAAATGCAATTTGTTAATAAGATTTAAAAGGCTTCTTGGTAATAAAAACAACCAAGTTTCCCTGGCATTAAACACACAAACACGTGTGGCCTTGGATGACACATCAGCTGGCAGATCCTGAGAGAAAGGGAAAGCTTACATACTGGAGAAGCTGGTTGTTTTTTTAACCTCAGTGTTTACTCTCACTCTCCCATCCTTTTATCTTTCTATCCATTCATTGCCTTGTAACATGTAACTGTTAAATTAAGTGCCGGAGATAATCCCAGCTGCAGGCTTGATGCAGTATAATTGATGTCACACACACATTAGTGGCTGAACTCAACGTTATCTCATCAGTTATTAGGAGTAGGACAATTAGCAGGCTGTGTAATGGATCAAGTGACCTGTGGTAAAAAAAAAAAGAGTCCTCAAAAATTAAGCAAATAAACATATCAATTGTCTTTGACGTTTTCTCATCTAACGCCCCTATCGACACGACAGCATGATATTGTCTGTGACTTCTAAAAACCATTACAAATCACTGTTGAAAAATAAATCAGTTTTATGATATGACAGCACTGTGGTTACGGTTTGGTTGAGGTACAAAAAACACTTTGTTAAGGAAAAGATCATGGTTTGGGTTGAAATAAGTACTTGGTTCATACTGGAAAACATTGTGGTTTTGGTGAAAATGACTACTTCGTTAAGGTCAGCTGAGCTTTATTGTCATGGTTACAATAACAAACACATGGATAACAGTCGAGATCGATTGTGGTCATGCTTTAAAGAAACCTAGCATTGACTTTAAGATGAAAATGGGGAAAGGAACAGCAGGCCCTCGTTTTAACTCTAATGTGTTTCTGGTAGAACACGTTGGTTGTGCATCGATAAGAGCATGATTCTCATCTGGCTTCAACAACATGACATTTAATTTTGTTCTGCCTTAGCGAAGCTATTTTTTTATAAATATTATAAACAATTGCTATGTGTTTCTTGATAAAATGTTGCAATTTTTTAATATACCTATAAGTACTACAGTAAGACATCTCATAAAGTTAGCGTGTAGCAACCATCACAAGGGTATGTCCAAGCACACGTCTGCTTCAGCTTTAAACACAGACATTAAAGTTATCACTGTGTAAAGGTAACAAAAACAGATTATCATATAATCAGAAAAACGTTTAGACACCGAGAGGAGTAATTAGGGAGGGGTCCAAATTCCAGATTATTTAGTCCTGTTGTCATCCTGCGCTGTGACACTGCTTTACATCTGAGCTTTTTTGTCATTCATACATTAGCACTGTGCAGAGTCATATAATGCCATGTGAAGTAGGTGTGACATCACATGATGACTGCGTTGTGTGTGTGTGTGTGTGTGCGTGCATGTGTGTGTGTGTGCGTGTGTGTGTGTGTGTGTGTGTGTGTGTGTGTGTGCGTGCGTGTGTGTGTGTGCGTGCGTGTGTGTGTGTGTACGTGTGTGTGTGTGTGTGCTTGCTTTGGCACTGCATTGGGAGAGGGTCAAATTCAAATCTGTGGCATGGTCTGAGTACACGCACTGGCATGGCAAACAGGCCTGACGCTAAGAGAAAGAGAGAACAATACTCATTGACACTGAGACGTAATTCATCAAACCCAATTACCAAAGACACTCATCTGGAATTGTCCCATTAAGTAAAGTAAAGTGAATATGAGGTTCATCTTCAGGCAACACATGCTTTGACCTTCAACCCAAACCAAGACAGGCAACACACCTTCTACGTATCATAAGTAAATGTTAATGTGTATATATTTTTAAATAATCAGTTTCATTTGTATAAATGTAAAAGTAATGTATTGCAGGCCTTGATGTTGGGGCAAAGGTTTGTAGAATTGTAATTCTTACCTATAAATATGGCTTCTATTGACGGTCTCCGTGCTAAAAGCTCTGTGAAATCAATCATGACAAATGTTTTATGATCCTGTGCCAGCTATTAAGCCTTTCAACAAGTTCAGACCCGATTTCACTGTGCATGTGTTGTCAACGATATGACGCGACACCACGCTAAGACTATTTTAGCCTTCTTGAGTAAACGGCCTAAACGTATCCTGTGTGGCCACTGATGGAGGAGTGAAGCTGCTTCTCTGATAACGTGCTCTTTTCAGCCTTCTTTCACGTAAATGCATGCAGTTATTAGTGCAGAAAATCACATGACACATCACTGAAATCTCACCCTATTAAAAGGACATTTTTCTTGAAGTTTAGTGCAAACAGCAGACATCTCTGAGTCCCTGATGTGACACTGCTTCTGTTGACCAACACATTTAACACATGCATTCTGTGGTAAAGACATGAAGGAAAGGTTGTGGGAAATTTCACGCAGTTTACTTTCCGTCATAATATCAATTTGTTTTTAGTTCTGACTCTCGGCCCTGCCTGCTGTGCCCTCTCCCTCTCCCTCTACCCCCAACACTTACTCAGACCTGAACCCTGCCGCTCAGTGATTGACACATTCTGTTAGAATAAATTAAAACCTCAAGCTGTGACAGAGCCCGAAATAGCAGGAAGCTGTCGCTGACCTGCAGTCTCTAGTGCCACATGTCAGCAAGCTTAAAAAACTTGGCAGAACATTCTGCACAAAGGAAGCATGTGCAGGTGTTTGAGCGTTTTCGGTGGGCATACATGAGTCAACAAGCACTAATCTATGTTAATGCTTTAACTACACCTGCAGGGTCAGGAAGTAATCCTACAGGTGACCTGACTGGACAGATGTGCGTATATTTGCTATAAATCAATTTCAAAGCGTTTAATTAAATTGAAACCACTTTGGAATTTGAAGGCAGTGGCAGATGGATCTATTTTTTTAGCCAGCTGTTCTCTGGAGGGTGACGCTGGGGCGGGGGGGCTAAGCCCTAAGATGTTTAGTGGTGCAGGACTGCGAGTCCCTTTGCCAAGTCACAGAGCTCCTGGTTCTTGCCAAGCAGGGGGTGGATGGCTGGGTGGGTGAAAATGCCATTTAGCTGGTTGGTATTTATAGATATGTGAGGAACTTGTGCTCAGGCCGGGCCGAGGTGCTGACGACGTAAAACGAGAGGACGCTTCCAGAAGTCGAGTGTCAGGGCACACAGATAAAAATACCCGGTGAAAGATGGGCCTGGTCATTAGTGAGGCAGTCTGTGACATGGCAGCATTTCAGAGGTGATTTATGGTTATTACTACAGCTAACCTATACCTCTCCCTTTCCTGCCCCTACCCTCATCCCAAATTGGTTTGCCAAATGGAATGGCGCATGGGTTTTATTTCAGGGGCCGAGTGCACAGAATCTTAGACTTCGGCAAAGTGCCATCACTGGGTTTCAGATTTGATTACAGTATTAAAAGCGACACAAAAGCTACGTTTAATTACATTCTTCTGTTAATTAGGATGGTGGTGCATGAGTCGAATCCAATGTTCATGTGTCTGTCGGAAAGACAAAGATGCAAGTGCAAGGATTGTTTACTTTACTTATGACTAACTGCTGGAAGTATCAACCAATACATTTAATGACTGCATAAACATGAAGTAAAAGATAGAAAGGGAGGGATAATGAACTCATTGCACGACGCTGCCTTCCCTAATTGCTGGAGCGAGCTGCCACAGGGAGGAACAAAGGAAACATTTAACACATCGTAAATTCCTGTAATGTCCTGCCGAGGAGCCCCCGCTCTGGTTACACTTGTAATCTTTTTGCTGTCTGTCCGGTGATAGAAAGACAAACATAATACAATAAAAGTCAATTAAATATCGTTATGGCTGTTTTTGCATGTTTTAAGATTCTTTGTTTGTGGCCTTCTGAAATCACTAAACATTTTTTCTGGATTTAGTCTCAAGTGCTTCTTGCCTTCATGTGACAGGACAAGCTGTTTCCATTTTTAAATGAAGTCATCCAAAATTAAAATGCTGGACATACTGGTCACTTTTGTTAAATGATGGCATTAACGTGTAACCTCTTTTAGACTTAATCTGAGCTATTTATCACACCAGGAACATGACTGATGTTTTTCTCCTCCTCATTTGAAATAGTGTACATTGAATATCAAGTCCAGATTTAGACCTGGATAGTGTTTCATCTGTTTCACAGACAGGAAAGCTGTGCAGTTGAACGCTGTTAACACACACAAATACAGAACTACAGTGCTACAATGTCTCGCTGAATTCCTTCCCAGTCTTTTCTGTCCCTCAAGGCAAATGATGGAGCATATGCCTGACTCGCTGAGATGGTGATCAAGTGTGTGAGAGCAGTTGAGGGGAGAGATGGAAAGAGGGAGTGAGCGAGAGAGTGTGATTTTGTCCCGCGTTGACCGTCCTGTGAGACTCTACTTGTGTGGAAGCATGATACAGAACAAGTATGTGTGTCGTTCATACGCTGTGTGTGTGAACACAACACGTACTGCACGAGTGTGTGGGTTTTTTTTTCAGTGGGGTTCAGGCCAACACAATTAGTTTACCATCAGCTGTGCTCTGGCTCTCGTTCGGTCCCAGCCTCCGTCCAGTATTTCTTCCAGCTCGCTCCACCTAATGGCGGCTCAGGGCTGTTTTACTGCACCACCCTGGGGAGGCTACTGTGGCCAGATCCAGAACACTTGGCTTTATGTGGATTGAATGTTTTATGGTTATGGACATAATATTTAAGTATAGGAACAGTCTCACATGAATCCAACCCCGCACCATTATCTCAAATAAATAGACCAGTGAAGGAAAAGTTAGTGGACACAATTATGTATACTGTAGAAAAGACATTAGCAAAAAGTTAGGTGAGATATTAGTATATTTACCCAGTATTTTATTGTGCATTTCTAGCTTTTTATTTATACTTCTAGTCCACACTTCAGTTGGGGAATATTGTACTTTTAAATGTTTTACTTTACAACTGTATATATTTGTATCACACAATACATATGAACATGTACAATTACAGCACAATTTGTTTCTATTACTCGATTAACTGGACATTTATCGGCAACTGTTTTGGTAAATTGTTTGTAGTTTTTTTGTCATATTTTGAAGGAATTTCTCACTATTTTCTATTTATTATTTAATCTTTACGAAACCAAACAGTGAATTGATTCATTGTGGGGAAAAGTCCTGGATGCATGACATTATAACAAATACATTATTTGTGGTCGGTATGATTCATTTACTTATTTCAAATGATTATTTCATATGAATATATATGTAATGCATACACCTTTTATGTGTTGGGTCTCCTTCATCGTCAGAGCATGGATTTAGAAACCAAGTATAGGTCATTTCAAAATGACACACGCAAATGTGACAAAATGGCAAGCCACATCAAGGTAAGTCACAGTCAAACTCCAATGGAAAAGCAACATGTGTTGTTGACTTTCATAAGTACACGTGTTTTCTCCTCAGCTCCAGGCTCAGCAGACGGAGAAGACGATCAAAGAGGAGTTTCAGAAGCTTTACCAGTTCCTGCGAGCAGAGGAGACTTCTAGGATTGATGCAGTGAGGATAGAGGCAGCGCTCAAAAGTGAAGCAATGGACACAAGGCTTGTCGAATTGACAACAGAGATCTCCTCGTTAACAGACAACCTACAAACTCTAAAGATGGAGATCAAGGTCGATGACATGACATTTATGCTGGTACTAAATGATTACCTTTCTAAATGTATATTTAGAACATAACACTGAGTATTTAACAGCATCTTAATATTGATTTGTTTTCCTATTTTTTTTCTTTATTTAACAGAATGTCAAATCCACTCCGCAGCAGTAAGTTGTTTCGTGTCAACTATGTATATAACATTTAAGAGTGTCCACTTCAGCAGCATAGCTTATGGTAGTTTGGGACTGATCTCGTCCACTGTGTGGGGAAAAGTCCTGGATGCATGACTTTCAAAAGTGTAGGGTGTTTGAAGCTTGTTAAAAGGTTTGGAGGTTAACCTGAAACCATTTCTTAAACATACTGCTTGAATGTCTGGCCAGTCATAAACAAAACCCAAAAATATAATGGAACTTTTGCAAGTTAAAGATATGTAACAATAAATGTATTTGTTTCTATGCACCAGATATAAATGGTACCAATATGGGTTATTTAAAATATTTCGACTGATAATCTTTGGCTTCTTATATTTCTTTAGATCCATCTTCAACCTACCAGACCCTGAGACTCCATTAGGAGCCCTTCTTGACGAGTCCAAACACACTGGGAACCTGCTATTCACAGTCTGGAAGAAGATGAAGGACATCATCCAATACAGTAAGTTTTGTATCCTATACGAACAGAAAGAAATGGGGCATTTACATGTGCAGTTGCACTGACAAGGTGAAGGAACTTACTCCAGAGGATTTTATGAAAATTGTATCTGAAGATTCATTTCCCAAAAGAGTCAGAGTGCAGCTTGATTATGACCATGGAATATTAGCATTTCTTGACCTTGACAGGAAAAAACCTTTAAATACAATTAAATACACTTTCACAGAAACGGTCTTTCCGTATTTTCAGGGAAACGTAAAAATCCTTCCTGCTGAATGGTCAGTTGTGCAAAGACAAACCCCTTAAACATTCGACATTATTGCAGAGGTCAAACAACAGAAAGAGGCCTTATTTTGGGGCCAGTTTGCGAAATGAACTACCTTAGCGAACTGTTATGGCCAAATTAGGAATATGAGTTTTATTAGTGTCTACTTTTTATTCTTTTCTTTTTAAATATAAGTTTGAAGTTTGAATTTGTCAGTTTTCAGTATATTTGTGTAAATCTTTGCTATCCCTGTTTGCTCTTAGTTTTAAAGGAGCCCTCTATTGACTTTACACTTGAAGTTTGGTTTACTCATCCTGAGAAGTACTAAACAGCTTGTAAAAAAACAGAGTGTATACGGTATTTGGAGGCTCTGAAAGATATTTGAAAGTGGCGTTTAAAAAATATGAGTATTTAGGAGGAAGGGAGGCTCAAATGAAAGATGCTAAGGAGTTGCATTATGGGAAATGTAGGAACCAGGATGAAACATACCAGGGTCTAAAAGTTGTTTTGTATTAAACTAGATCCAAATGTAATCACTGGAAAATCTGTTTAATATAATCCATTGTTTTCTTTAAGAATATACAGGTTGATAGAGGTTAGGTTGAGTATGAATCTGTTGAACATGATAAAACCAAAGTGTCTAGGAATATTTCTGTTCTAAACAAGGCAAAGTATTTGCTAGATTACAAGGCATTGAGGATGTTGTACTGTTCACTCATTTTGCCATTTTTCATTTATTGTATAGAAGTGTGGGGCAACACGTATATGAGCAACATAAAGCCATTGTCAATATTACAGAAAAGGGCAGTAAGAATAATTCATAAAGCTGACTCAAGAGAAGACACCAACAGACTGGTTTTTAAGTCAAGACTCTTGAAACTCAAAGACATAGCTGAGCTGCAGACATTATCAGTAATGCAACAAGCAGAATGTTACCAGCATATTTACAACAGTTGTTTGTTTTTGGATCAGACAAGGAAGACCACAAAAGGAAATTAAATTTTAAGCATCCATATGCAAGGACTACTCTTAAACAAATGTGTATTTCGGTGGTTGGTGTACAATTGTGGAATTCTCAACACAAGGATCTAAAGAATTGTATATGTATTTTTCAGTTAAAGAAGTTGTATAAATTAAGAAAGATGGGTCTATATGAAGCAGAATGTGAATAAGTCTATGTACTCTGGTCCTTCATGTTTTTGATGTCTTTGATGTGATGTCTCCTCTGTATTTGCGGGTCCCATTGCCATTGTTATTGTTGTTATTGTTATTATCATCATGTGTCGCTTTCCACCTTCTTCTCCAGTAGGACTCAGATGAGGGTGTTGCACTTTTATTTTCCTTATACATGTGATGTTTTGGTGTTGTTTTGTTTCTTTCCGTCAACCGTCAAGTGGGAAATAAGTATTTTTTGTGTGTGTTTCTCTTAGTATCCTAAGATACTGTTATGTTTGGCTGTGAAAAAAAAGATTATTATTAGGAAGGGCAGACCATCTATTTGTATTTATTTGTTTTTTTTAGAAAGGGGCAGGTCACATAAGATTTTATTCTTCTCCCTGCTCCTTTTCGCTAAATGGTAGAGTCATGTTTTGTGGCAATTATTGTACATTTGGTTTTGCGTCTGGAGGAGGCCCAAGTTCAGGAGGCCTTCAACTCACACCTCCGGCGGAGCTTTTCGGGCATTCCTGTGGAGGTTGGGGACATTGAACCAGAGTGGTCGGTATTCAAAGCCTCTATTGCCGAAGCCGCGGCGGGGAGCTGTGGTCTCAAGGTCCTAGGTGCCTCAAGGGGCGGTAACCCTCGAACCTCCTGGTGGACACCGGTGGTCAGGGAAGCCGTCCGACTGAAGAAGGAGGCCTTCAGGGATTTGTTATCCCGGGGGACTCCCGAGGCAGTTGCAATGTACCGACAGGCCCGAAGGGCAGCAGCCTCATCCGTGGCCGAGGCAAAGCAGCGGGTGTGGGAGAAGTTCGGAGAAGACATGGAGAAGGACTTTCGGGCGGCACCAAAGTTGTTCTGGAAAACTGTCCGACACCTCAGGAGGGGGAAGCAGGGAACCATCCAAGCTGTGTACAGTAAGGATGGGACGTTGTTGACCTCAACTGATGGAGTGTTAGGGCGTTGGAAGGAACACTTTGAGGAACTCCTGAACCCGACAACTCCGCCCTCTATGTTAGAGGCAGAGCTGGAGTATGACGGGGGATCAACACCAATCTCCCGGGGGGAGGTCACTGAGGTCGTCAAACAACTCCACAGTGGCAAAGCCCCGGGGGTGGATGAGATCCGCCCAGAAATGCTGAAGGCTCTGGGTGTTGAGGGACTGTCATGGTTGACACGTCTCATCAACGTTGCGTGGAAGTCGGAAACGGTACCGAAGGAGTGGCAGACCGGGGTGGTGGTTCCCCTTTTTAAAAAGGGGGATCAGAGGGTGTGTGCCAATTACAGAGGCATCACACTACTCAGCCTCCCAGGGAAAGTTTACTCTAAGGTACTCGAAAGGAGGGTCAGGCCGATTGTCGAACCTCAGATTGAGGAGGAACAATGCGGATTCCGTCCTGGTCGTGGAACGACGGATCAGCTTTTTACTCTCGCAAGGATCCTGGAGGGGGCCTGGGAGTACGCTTATCCGGTCTACATGTGTTTTGTAGACTTGGAGAAGGCGTATGACCGAGTTCCCAGGGAGTTACTGTGGGAGGTGCTGCGGGAGAATGGGGTGAGGGGGTCTCTACTCAGGGCCATCCAATCTCTGTACTCCCAAAGCGAGAGCTGTGTCCGGGTCCTCGGCAGTAAGTCGGACCCATTTCCGGTGAGGGTTGGCCTCCGCCAGGGCTGCGCTTTGTCACCAATCCTGTTTGTAATACACATGGATCGGATTTCGAGGCGTAGTCATGGGGGAGGGGGTCTGCAGTTCGGTGGACTAAGGATTGCACCACTGCTTTTTGCAGATGATGTGGTTCTAATGGCTTCATCGGTCTGCGACCTTCAGCACTCACTGGATCGGTTCGCAACCGAGTGTGAAGCGGCTGGGATGAGGATCAGCACCTCCAAATCTGAGGCCATGGTTCTCAGCAGGAAACCGATGGACTGTCCACTTCAAGTAGGGAATGAGTCCTCACCCCAAGTGAAGGAGTTCAAGTATCTCGGGGTCTTGTTCTCGAGTGAGGGAACAATGGAGCGTGAGATGGGCCGGAGAATCGGAGCAGCGGGAGCGGTACTGCAGTCGCTTTACCGCACCGTTGTGACGAAAAGGGAGCTGAGCCAGAAGGCAAAGCTCTCTGTCTACCGGGCCATTTTCGTTCCTACCCTCACCTATGGTCATGAAGGATGGGTCATGACCGAAAGAACGAGATCGCGGATACAAGCGGCCGAGATGGGTTTTTCTCCGCAGGGTGGCTGGTGTCTCCCTTAGGGATAAGGTGAGAAGTTCGGTCATCAGGGAGGGACTCGGAGTTGAGCCGCTCCTCCTTCGCGTCGAAAGGAGCCAGTTGAGGTGGTTCGGGCACCTAGTTAGGATGCCACCTGGGCGCCTCCCTAGGGAGGTGTTCCAGGCACGTCCAGCTGGGAAGAGACCAAGGGGTAGACCTAGGACCAGGTGGAGGGATTATATCTCTTCGCTGGCCTGGGAGCGCCTTGGGATCCCCCAGTCAGAGCTGGTTGATGTCGCCAGGGAAAAGAAAGTTTGGGGCTCTCTGCTGGAACTGCTACCCCCGCGACCCGACCACGGATAAGCGGGAGAAGATGGATGGATGGATGGATAGATGGATGGTTTTGCGTACCATGAGCGGGACAAATAAAAATGAAATGAAATGAAATGAAAGGTTTTGAAATAATCTTTAAAATATGTTTTGTTTCATTTCAGGATAAATCCACTGTTAAGATTGTATCAGCTTCTTGATGATATAATTCCCATTATAATACCCAGTTACAGACCCTGCTCTTTAGCATAGTTTTAATCTGGTCTATGTTCCTTTTTCCAGGATTTTCAATTTTGTTAAAAGAAAAATTCAAATCTGAATAAATGGACACTCTTAAAAAGTAAAGGAACTGGGGGGTGTGTGTAGGGTAGAGGGATGTGATGTAATTAATCCAAAATGTTGTGCAACCTGAATTGTCTTCTGTACTGTGTTGTAAATTGAAGAAGTTGCAATAAAACATTTATTATACAAAAAAATACTATACTGAGCATTCACATTTAAAAATAAATAAATATAAGGAAATGAACTGAAATTCTCAGTTAATTGTTGGTTCTGTGATTCTTGCATTGCATGTTTCAGTGGTGAGAGTCTCTCTCACATACCAGGAAGTGATGTCTGACTTTTTCCTACCACTCACATAGGTCGTTGTTTGCTGCAGTCACAGTTTGATGCTCGCTGTTTTGAGACATTATGGCTGCGTTCACTTTCTGTTTTACCTATTATTTAAGTACCAGCTAACTTTTGACCTGTTTACAATGTCTAATAGACAGCTCAGGTGTATTGCCACAAAGCACTTTTGTGAAGAAAAAAATGCTCAGCTCATAAAAGTAAAAGCCAGAGATGAATGCCCACATTAGACTTTAAAAACAGGTTTTGCTTTAAGACTTGGTTACATTTTAAAGGTATTTTTTAAAGCTTAATGTCAATACTCCTTTGCACTGGTGATGTGCATGAAGGTTGATTATTGTCTACATTCATTTAGCAATTTATTAAAGACTCATCAGATCATATTAATAATCAAATAACCAGGATATATTCTTTCCGCATTGTTTTTGCCATGAATGTTTCTATTTATTGCACTGCAACATTTTAAAAAAAGTGATCCGTGGTGCAGTTGGTTTTATGTTTGGTATCAAACCCAATGTTCTTTTCAAAACCTCCATGCTAACTTGTTCATATAAGCTTAATAAAAATGATGCAAAGCACATCTTTTGTGATTACTCATGTTTCATTAATGTATTTTACAAAAGCAGTTAATAGATGATTCTTATTTTCTTTTATATAGCTTCCATTCCATGTGACCAATGGGTTCCAAATCCATAACAGATATTATTTATACACTGGCAAATTAAGATGCATCTCTTTGTATTGGATTTGTTGGACATTATTTAAAATTAATATTATCATGAACAATTTAATGTTTGCTTGAAAAGTCTTTTTCTAGTTTTTTAAAGATTTTTTTCCAATAGCTTTCATAAACCTAATGTCATACCAGCATTGTTTTACTGCATTGGGCAAGTAGGACACGCTTCTTTTTATTGGATCATCAAAAAATAACAGCTGCATTTTTAATAACGCTATTCTATAAATTAAAGTAGCCCTTTAATCCAATACAAAGATGTGTCTTATTTGTCCAGTATAGTTAAATATCTGGTATGCATTGGGAATCAATAGATCACATGACATGAAAGTAAATGACACTTTTCATTAAACATTTTTCAATTATTTCTCCTAATCATTATTTTCAGTAGTATGGGCAAGTTAGCATGGAGATTTTTAAAATAACAAAGGCTTTGTTCCATTGAAACAGTAATTTATTAGTAAATACCCTGTGGTTAAGAGCTATGAATCGGATAGGAGCTAACCGCCCTTTAACTGCATACAAGAGGAAGAAGAACCTCTAGATCTGACTGAATGTCTGTTGAACAACCAACATAAAACCAACTTCACTTTGGTAAAAACTCCTCCCTTTTTACTCAGAAGACAGGAAGAAGGAAATAAGTGAAATGAGTCAGCACATAAAACTGCTCATGGTAATGTATTTGTAAAACGATCTAGTTAAACGAAGGTTTAATGATTTAACTCGGTATTTTTGGTTTATTTAGTGTTGGTTGAAAGCACTTGGAGCTAAAGGTTTGAAATACTAGTGAATCTCTGAAAGTGAAAGTAAGTGAACAGTCTGAAAGCCTCAGGAGAAGTCAGAATGGCTGCTAATGTTTCACCGGCTGAGGTGGACTTTACCTGCCCTGTTTGCTGTGATATCTTCAGGGATCCTGTTGTGTTGTTGTGCGGTCACAGCTTCTGTAAGCACTGTCTTCAGGAGTGGTGGAGACAGAGTGCTCTCCAGAGTTGCCCGGTATGTAAGGGGCTGTTTCCATTGGAACAGCCTCCACATAATCTAGCACTGAGAAACCTGTGTGACAATTTGAGACACGAGAAGAGTCAGAGACCTAAGTCAGGATCCAAGGATCTGATCTGCAGCCTGCACAGTGAGAAACTGAAGCTCTTCTGTCAAGATGACCGACAGCTCATCTGTGTCATCTGTAGGGATTCACAAAAACACAAGAAACACAACTGCATCCCCATCAACGAGGCAGCTGACCCCTTCAGGGTAAGAATACAAGCAATGTCGTTTTGTTTTGTAGTTTTCAGCACTTTATTTAGAATGATTCATATTTCACATACCAGGCAAATGTGTCGTGTAACTTTCACCCACTGAATAGTCAGGTAACGTATGCACCTTTTTTTGTAGGCTCACCTCAGTCTTAAGGTGATGAGTTTAAAAACGAAACAAGGGTCATTAAAAGAGGAAAAGCTCAAGTGTGATAAAATGGCCAACCACATCAAGGTGAGTCACAGACATGCTGGATTGAATTTACAGGCGCAAAACAACATGTGTTGTTGACTTTTAATTAAAAAAAATACAAAAATGGTTTCGCCTCAGCTCCAGGCTCAGCAGACAGAGAAGACGATCAAAGAGGAGTTTCAGAAGCTTTACCAGTTCCTGCGGGCAGAGGAGACTGCTAGGATTGATGCAGTGAGGATAGAGGCAGCGCTCAAAAGTGAAGCAATGGACATCAGGATTGTAAATTTGACAGCAGAGATCTCCTCGCTAACAGACAAACTCAAAACCCTAGAGATGGACATCAAGGCTGATGACATTACATTTATACTGGTACTAAATGATTACCTTTCTTAATGTGAATTCAGAACATAATATTGAGTATTTAACATAATTTAAATATTGATTTGCTATCCTGTTTTATCTTTATTTAACAGAATGTCAAATCCACTATGGAGCGGTAAGTGGTTTCCTGTCAAACATTTAAATTGTCCACCTTAGCAGCAGAGCTTATGATTGTTCGGAAGGATCAAATCCAAGGTGTGGGGAAAGTCATGGACATGACATTCAAAAGATTAAGGGTGGTTCAAAAGAGGGGAAGTTAACTGAGAAATATTTTCGAAAGTGAATCATACTGTTTAAATGTTTTGTGTGATAATGGCGGATTTTGACAATACAAACTCTTATATAAAGAAGTTACCATGAAAGCTAGTGAAGAATAGATACCAGTCATGAACAATTCCAAAACATTGGTTTCCTATGATGAAAATGATGACTTATAACTTAAACATGCAACAATAACTTTATTCCTTCAGATCCCAGTTCAACCTACCAGACCCTGAGACTCCATTAGGAGCCCTTCTTGACGAGGCCAAACACACTGGGAACCTGTTATTCACAGTCTGGAAGAAGATGAAGGACATCCTCCAACACAGTAAGCAAAGTGTTTTTGCTTTGTTATATTTTACCTTTTAAACTGCAAAGGCATGTACATACTGTTAATTTTATCAGGAAAGCAACACCTGGCTTTTCCATGAATACACTGCAATGCCTTTAAGAGAACATTTACCTTTTAATTTAATAAACGTCACAATTAATATTCCCCTTTTGTTTATATTTGCTTTTCCCTGAAGCTCCAGTTACTCTGGACCCCAACACTGGCGACAGCTTGCTTATTATATCCGAACACATGACTCGTTCAACATCAATGGACAAGTGTCAGACCCTTCCTAAAAACCCAGAAAGGCGGAGCGGCTCAGTCGTTCTTGGCTCTGAAGGCTTTAGCCGTGGAAAACACAGCTGGGATGTGGAGGTAGAAGGTTATTGGGCTGTTGGTGTGGCTGTTAAGGATAACCTCCATAAAAAGATCTGGGCTATTTACATGTGCGTTTGCACTGACATCCTGCGTGAACTTACTCCAGAGGATTATGTGAAAGTTGTATCTGAACATTTGTATCCCCAAAGAGTCAGAGTGCAGCTTGATTGTGACCATGGAATATTAGCATGTTTTGACCTTGACAGGAAAGAACCTGTCCACACTATCAAATACACTTTCACAGAAACGGTCTTTCCGTATTTTCAGGGAAACGTAAAAATCCTTCCAGCTGAATGGTCAGTTGTGAAAAGACGACCCACTTAAACATTCTGCATTATTGCAGAGGTCAACAACAGGAAGAGGCCTTATTTTGGGGCCTTAAGTATTTGCGAAATGAACTACCATAGCGAACTATTATGGCCAAATTCGGAACATTAGTTTTTATTAGTGTCTATTTTATTTTATTTTTAAATGTATGTTTTAAGGTTTTAATTTGTCAGTTTTCAGTATATTTGGGTAAATCTTTGGCTGTCCCTGTACGTTTTGACAGCTGTAGATGTTAGTAACCAAAAACATGTTAACCTCATCATTGTAAGCCATCATGCATGCTATCCCTGTTTGCTTTTAGTTTATTCAGCTTTAAAGGAGCCCTCTATTGACTTTACACTTGAAGTTTGGTTTACTCATCCTGAGAAGTACTAAACGGCTTGTAAAAAAACGGAGTGTATACGGTATTTGGTGGCTCTGAAAGATCTTTTGAAAGTGGCGTTTAAAAGATATGAGCATTTAGGAGGAAGCGAGGCTCAAATGAAAGATTATAATGAGTTGCATTATGGGAAATGTAGGATCCAGGATGACACATACCAGGGTCTAAAAGTTGTTTTGTATTAAACTAGATCTAAACTAAATCACTGGAAGTTTAAAATAATGCTTTGTTTTTTTCAAGAATACCGGTTGATAGAGGTAAGGTCTTCTTGGTTTCCTTTTTTATTTCAGGATAAATCCACTGTAGAGATTGTATATATCAGCTTCTTTTAAAACAGACTTTCAGAGTTAAATCATGTAAATATGTGATCAGACTAAGATTAATAAAATGTTACTGTTTTAATAAAGTTCTATTGTTTTTGGGTAATGCTGTTATTTGAACATGTTTGAGGGAGATTTGTGATTAGGGCTTAATAAAGGAAATAGATTTACAGTAACGTGCTGCTATATCAATAAATATTTGACTTGTCCCTGCAGTAACTTGGCTTGAAATAAAGAATTAAAAAAAACAAATGCCTCGAGTGTCTTCATTCAAAATCTCTAGTATTCGCTTGATGCCCCTCTGTGGCTGATACGTTTGCCTACATGCACACGTAGCACAGGGATGAATCATAATGAGGCAATACCTACAATCTCTAGTGTAATACCATCTCTCTCTCGGTTTGTCGCTGACACACTCACACACACGTCTGAGTCCCCGCACTGATATTGAATCTGTTACAGCTGGAATGCCTGCAATGTTTTTTCAACTAATGAAAGAATGAAGAAAAACAAACAGAGGGGCCAAATTAAAAGAGAAAAAAAGGATTGAGAGAAGAAAACACGCTGAGGAAGAAAGCCGTGTACGAGTGTCTCTCATTCAATTTGTATTCCTCTGCATAGTTTTCTCAGTCCAGTTTGTTCTTGGCTAATGAAGGTTGGGGTTAAGGGACTGTCTGACAACACATTTTAACTCATTTAGATATTTTCCCCCCAGATTAAGATAACTTTGAAAAGTCTGTCATTAAAGAATGAAGACATAAGTGTCAGCTTGAATGACAACTCGTCCATTAATTGAATTATGTAAAGTGTACTATTCATTTTAAAGTTCAAAACTGGACATTTTAATGTATTGCCCAAACGTAATGGAATGTGGCCGCTTGGCATGAATGTGAATAAAAAGTATCCCTAAGTGCTAACTTCAATGCAGCTGAGCAATAATATTGCAGATTTCTCATTTTTGAATTTGCAGTTTTTATTTATTTATTTTAGTTTTCTCTCTACAAATCATCTTTCTTCCTGAACAAACCATTACTTTAACTCAAAGGAATGACGGCGCACCAGAGTATCCAACTGTTTCTTTCTTTCCCGAAAATCCCCTTTTGAACGATCAATCATTCGGTTTTGACCAAAGAGCCACTGAGTATACGTCAGATGTTATTTTTTACTGAAAGTAACGTTTTTCTACTAATCATATGAAATAAACACATTAATCTGAGGAGTTTCAAAGCGCCCGACATTGTTTTTGTAACCTTATGGAAATTACTTTAGTCCCAAAGCATTAAAAAGAGAATCAATCACAGTTAACATCAGTGCTTAAATGAAGCTAAACGACAAAGCAAAGCCTTTTGTTTGTTTGTACTGTACATGGGGGCATATTCATTTGTGTATATAGGTACTTTATGAGAGTGTGCTGCTCATCATCATGTTAGAGACAAAGACACTGAAAATGAATGAAACAGAATGGAGAGTTCAAAGGCGAATCATCTCCCGAGGATCTGAGAGACTTTATGACTCTGAAGCGGAGCCAAAACAGCAACGGATATAAAAAAAGAGACACATTTTACTAGAGACAAACAGAGAGATGTGCCAATGGCCCGAGGGTTTGACACAAAATACATACAGTGACTGTCTGTCTGGACGAGCAGCTATAGTTTGACTTGGCTTGGCTTCTGAGGAGAAGACAAAGTGTCAGGGATGAGGAAAAACTTTGAAACATAGATCGAAAGCTGAGGAGAGGATACCTGTGTGAAAACGATCATAAAACGTAATGAAAAATGAGACACAATCATAGCTTTAATGAGTGCAGTGTATAATGTAATGTTTAAATTAGGACTGTCAGTCGATTAAAATATTTAATCGCGATTAATCGCATGATTGTCCATAGTTAATCGCGATTAATCGCAAATTAATCGCACATTTTTGATCTGTTCTAAATGTACCTTAGAGGCATATTTTTCAAGTTTTTAATACTGTTATCAACATATGAGTGTACAAATATGCTTTATGCTAATGTTTATTATCATTAGAACAATGACAAATATACTCATGAATATTAAACACAACAACCTCTGAACATTACAAATATTCGCCTCAATTCAACCTGGAACCTCTCTCATACAATAATACAATACAAATGGTGTGCGTGTGTGTGTGTGTGTGTGTGTGTGTGTGTGTGTGTGTGTGTGTGTGTGTGTGTGTGTGTGTGTGTGTGTGTGTGTGTGTGTGTGTGTGTGTGTGTGTGCGTGTGTGTGATCGTTGGAGCTATGTGCAACTCAAGGCATATGCTCGAACCGGAGCTGCCTGGACGCTGCAATCATGTTGCGCACTATCCGTGCTGAGTGTGCTGACTTTTCGTACAATGTCCCACTGTCTGGCTTCCTGCATAAAGTCAAGTGCTCGGCACAGTTGTGGCGAAATGTCGCTCCTCTGTTTTCATTTAAACAGCTCCATATCCGTTAGCGCAGCTAGCTAGCACCAGATGCTAACAACAACAATGCACGTAAGGTCTCTCTCTCGCTCGCTCGGGCCACACATACACACACCCTCCCGGTCCTCCCAACAACCAGTCGGTGCCTGCCGGTGAGCGTGGAAGTGTGGTCTGCCACAAGCGGGCGGCAGGAGCGGGGCTGTCAGTATCAGCTTGTAGATGGTATTTTAAACTCGATGCGCTCTGAAACTACGGGGCGGCCGAGGAAAACAAATACACATGCGTTAATCGCGTTAAAATAATTAGTGGCGTTAATTTTTTTTTTGCGTTAACGCGTTATTAACGCGTTAACGTGACAGCCCTAGTTTAAATACAAGAACACACGCAGGAAAGCACACCATATGCTCCTTGTTTTCAGGTCCCTTTTGGTCACTTTTTGCTCATGTTATTGTGGTCTGGATATCTTCAAGAAACAGACTCCAAGTATATGATGTTGCCATTTCTCTCTCTCTCTCTCTCTCTCTCTCTCTCTCTCTCTCTCTCTCTCTCTCTCTCTCTCTCTCTCTCTCTCTCTCTCTCTCTCTCTCTCTCTCTCTCTCTCTCTCTCTCTCTCTCTCTCTCTCTCGAAGGGTTTATTGTTTTGTTTGGCATTTATGT
>NW_022992259.1:0-38975 GCF_902827175.1 Gymnodraco acuticeps
TTATCGTTGTAATGCAAAACATGAATCACTTTGTATCCAACAAGTCAGAAAATACTGAATTAACACAATTCCCGAGGCTGTACATCAATAACATTTATCCGTTTGGTGATTAATGAGGATGAGAATATCTGGTAATGTCGATCGATGAATCAATGGACTCTTTCCTCGGCTCTAAAGGACATTCTGTTGGCGTTGATCGTGCTTTGTTCCCCATTGATGTGTCATGGAAACTCCTCAGTGTTGCCTCTTATCATTTGTAATTGCTACTTGGCTGTGGGTGATGATAGGTGTTTATATAAATGGTGTTGTTCTGTGTGGTAGAGGGTCGCTGTCATTGATGCGTTTTGCACCCGGGCCGCGGTTTTGATATTCCGCTGAAGTATACGCTGTGACGTAATATCTCTTCTTTTTTTTCGAGGGAAGGGGGGTCAGAGGGCCTAGGTATAAAAGTCACGGCTCGCCACTGGCAAACAGCATATCCTGTGATTCACAAAGCACTGCAGTTATACCTTTAGATGAGGACCTTCCTTTGGACTGGTTGCTCCTCATCATCAGAATACTGGCAGGAATGTTATCTGCAAAAATAACTTTTCCAAAATATGATCCAAAATGCATTTCTAAAATAACCTGTTGTGAAAATCCTGAACATCCTGAGTGTCCTCCTCCAGCATGAGAGTCACTGATACCAAAGGTATCCCAACTGTAGCTGTGAGCATGACAGGATGTGTGATTACCTAGAAGAGCATCAGGACTGTTTGAGGCAGATGATAGCTATGTGATTAACATGATGATTCAGCCTCTATGGAGAGAGACATCAAGCATGCTCATTTCTGACGTGGAGCTAATCTGAAGTAAACATTGAATACTGCTTTCTATTCCTCCATCTTGTGACGGTGTAACTCCCTCTCTTGATATCAGCATGTGAAGGACACTGTTCAGGAACTAGTTGATGCTCTGTATGTGATGACTCCTTCCCTTCTGGAGAGGATCACAGATACATCCTGAGGCTGAAGCTCAAGCCGGGGACCAGGGAGAGTTCTCGATCATAACCCTATGATGAGGGAATTCCTACCTAGAGTCTTCCTAGACATCGAGTTCAGACGAGCATCTAGAGTCCAGAGTCAGGCTGGAAAAACCGTCATGGGGTCTTTAAAGTCTCTTGGGTCCAACAGCGCTGTGGCGAAGTCCATAGGGACTGGGCTTGGGAACTTGTACACTTTCCTTTTGTGGGACGATTAAGGATTAAGGATTAAGGGTATGGAAAAAACAGTGCAGGTACGATGTGGGGTCGATGGGGGAGACAGAGGGACGGAGCTGTGATGTAATGGGATCAGGGGTTGAGTTCTGGCACCTCATTGGTCAGATTGTGTTCTGGCACCTCATTGGTCAGATTGTGTTCTGGCACCTCATTGGTCAGATTGTGTTATGGCACCTCATTGCTCACATTGAGTTATGGCACCTCATTGCTCACATTGAGTTATGGCACCTCATTGGTCAGATTGAGTTCTGGCACCTCATTGGTCAGATTGTGTTCTGGCACCTCATTGGTCAGATTGTGTTATGGCACCTCATTGCTCACATTGAGTTATGGCACCTCATTGCTCAGATTGAGTTATGGCACCTCATTGGTCAGATTGAGTTCTGGCACCTCATTGGTCAGATTGAGTTCTGGCACCTCATTGGTCAGATTGTGTTATGGCACCTCATTGCTCAGATTGAGTTCTGGCACCTCATTGGTCAGATTGAGTTCTGGCACCTCATTGGTCAGATTGAGTTCTGGCACCTCATTGGTCAGATTGTGTTATGGCACCTCATTGCTCAGATTGAGTTATGGCACCTCATTGGTCAGATTGAGTTCTGGCACCTCATTGGTCAGATTGAGTTCGGGCACCTCATTGGTCAGATTGAGTTCTGGCACCTCATTGGTCAGATTGAGTTCGGGCACCTCATTGGTCAGATTGAGTTCGGGCACCTCATTGGTCAGATTGAGTTCTGGCACCTCATTGGTCAGATTGAGTTCGGGCACCTCATTGGTCAGATTGTCCTGAGTGACAGCTGGGGTTCAGCTCTAGTGGAATCTCATTTAAACCCTCCAACACAGATCAATTGAGGGACAATCAGGTGGTCTGTCTCTGATCCACGGAGGACCAGAGAGAGGACCATGATGCACCTGGGCAGTTCCTCACAGGAGAATCAATTGTCCTGTTAACGGGAACAAAAGGAGGTCTAGGAGCTTTTTCTGTTATCGTCCAGAACACTTTCTCCTTTTCACAGAGCAGGTAGACTTTCTGTAACCGTCGTCCAATCAGGACTGGCTTCTTGCCCGATGCTGGCAGACACACTTAGGCCCAATTCCAAACCACCCCCTACACACTACCCCTCCTCCACAGTGGGTTATGAAGCCCTCAAACAGCGAGTCTGCAGCGGTGCTGACTGGAGACCGGTCTCTACCTGACCGGACCCAACGCTGTGTGTGTCCGTCAGGAAACAAGCTGTTCCTGCACTACTGATAGACTGCACAACAAGATAGACATGTGATATCTTCATACAGATGTTAACAACTTCATCTTACCTCCTATTGTTTTTAAAACAATAGAAAACGTTAATTGTGTGCATTGTATTATAAAGTTGTGTATATTGGCAGGGACTGTTGTAAAAACCAAGCAGCTTAAAAACATCAGATTTAAAAAGTGGTTTACAAACAAGAAACACCACAAAAGATGTTTTGAGTTTTATTTCTGTTATTTCTAATCCAAGAGATGCTGATTTGAAAGTTTGTTCCAAATCTGCTCCACCTGGGAGAAGGAGCCTCGTTAAGCTGAGAGTGTGACTTTAGACGGAGGGTGATGTTTGGAATTGGGCCAGAGTCTCTCTGCCAGATTTCAGACTCTGGTCAGCACTTCCTCCTCCTCCTCCTCCTCCTCCTCCTCCTCCTCCTCCTCCTCCTCCTCCTCCTCCTCCTCCTCCTCCTCAACCCATTGTGTTTTTAATGTTTTATCTCAAATTAGAAAGGACCTGATCTGACCTGAATTAGGTCAAACTATAAGAACTGAAAGCTAACCCTGACCTTTCTCTCTGTATTCGAAGTAGAGGTAGAGTGAGGATAACACCAGCTGTTGTTTTCTCACGTCAGCTGACATTTCTGTGTTTCCAATAAAGAGCTAAGTCTGTGTATCTCGGGGCGAGTTAATTCACAGGCTCTCGTTACTAATGAAACACTTAATGAATGCTTTGTTAAAGGTCAACCGGTTAAGCTTCTGCCGAATAAAAACACACATTCTCCGAAAACTGCAGGAAGGAGATCCAGATAAAAAGTCATGAATCAAACCCTACGTTGCGTTTTACCGTTGGATCTGATGACGTGAGCGATGGCGTAAAGCCCTCAAAGTATTTTACACTAACCCTGCAGCTGTACACAGATGTGTATCCCCTTTCGCCTCGTTTTACAGCACATAAACTGTCCTTCAGTCTCAGAGCTCTCATAAAGCCGGCCGCCAGCAGCTGCTTTCATCAAAGCCACCTCTGATAAAGCCCAAAACCCTCCGTGCACTTCCTGCACACACAAAGTTCAATCTGGGGAAGAACGTTTAACATCCAGCAGATAAAGAGTGGATCATTCGGGCTGGACACATGGATGCTGTCATCCAACATGCTTTACAACTTGCAATTAGCACTTGTTGGTAGGGCCGCTCAATGAATCGTATTTTAATCGCAATTACGATGTTGGCTTGCAACGATTATGAAAACAACAACATCGAAAGAAAACCATTTTTTTTGTATTGATTTAAAAAAAAAAAAAAAAAAAATGATTTTTGTATTGGTTTTTCAGTTGAATTGTACTTAAAGTTCAGGGTAATCCACCGTTAACAGAATACTGTTTCAATAAATGGATGTTTTCAAAGTAAATGGATAATCGTTTTTAATAATCGTGATATCAATTATTGACCAACATAATCCGAGATTATGATTTGTGCCATAATCGAGTAGCCCTACTTGTTGGCACATTGAAGGCAGCTCTCTCCAGACACTGATTACAATACTGATACACACCTTTACCTGCACCTACCAACAGATGCAGATACTCTGCTAAAGGTCTCTCTGTTTACTTTCAAAATCATTCAAACTCCTTTTTTTCTGTAAGATGTTATGGTTTGATGAAACAGCTGGTTCCTTTAGTCTGAATGTGTGTTTGATGCGTGATCATTATTCTTTAGAGTCATTGCGTGCCTATTGATTTGAACACGATCCGTGTATCCATCATTTCCTGGTCTTCTCTAAAGAAGAGGGACCAATGGAAACGTTGTCATGTTGCCGTTGTTCAGCATGGAAACATTCATTAGCTAACAATGACATTATTGTTCTATTAATATAAAGGGAGGTCAGGTACTCTTTAAAGCAGCTGCTAGTTATGGGTACTTTTTACTGAAGTACATTTCAAAGCCTCTTTACTTTGACTTGAGGAAAGAAGTTTAGTCAGTACTTCTACTTTCACCAGAGTATTTTTAAACACGAGTATCTGTACTTCTACTTTTACCAGAGTATCTTTAAACACGAGTATCTGTACTTCTACTTTCACCAGAGTATCTTTAAACACGAGTATCTGTACTTCTACTTTCACCAGAGTATTTTTAAACACGAGTATCTGTACTTCTACTTTCACCAGAGTATCTTTAAACACGAGTATCTGTACTTTTACTTGAGTAAAGTGTGTACTTTTGCCACCTCTGCTCATCATTTTGTCTGCGAAATACTTTTTTAATATCTTTTAACCCTCATGAAAGGCAGCTGGCATGCAGTGGATTTAAATAATTAGACAGAGTATTTTAAAACACGAGTATCTGCACTTCTACTTGAGTAAAGGATGTGTACTTCTGCCCTCTCTGAGTATATCTTCTACTTATTAAAGCTGTTTTCATTCTATCTAGTATTGTTATTTCTACTCTTTAATGTCTTCTTATGAGCAATGCCTTGTTTAGTTGTTTTGATGCAGCTGCAACACAAACATGATCAATGAAGTACTTCTTATCTTATCTCATCTTATCTTAGCAATTCCTATAAGAAAACTACCTCTTACTATTTTGTCTTTCGGTTCAAAAGTAAACAAACACAAATAACCATTTTCCACCAAGAGGAGGACTCTTTTCTTGCAGAACTGGCGATACGACTTGTTTTCCATTTAGCGTCTCCTGTAGCTTCAGAGCATCGATCAGATCCTGTTTTCCTCTCCTTCAGACACACCTTCACTCTATACTCTGTGACCTCTGTGTCTTCGGCCTCAGACTATCGATCCTTTCTTTAATTGCAGTAGCACTCGGGGTCAGGCAGGGCTTCACTTCTGCTGTGGACAGTGGCTGCAGCAACACGAACTTCAAAAACTATCAGAGCATTAAACCCTGCCTTCGATGAAACTTCAGGACAGGGCTCTTTCTGATGGGGAACAGAAGACTTTGATATTGCTGTCTTCAAAAGCTTTATTGACAAAGACAGTGATTTGACATCACAGAACATGGGACCTTTTGGTCGAACGCCGCCTTAATTTGTTATGTTGTTTGTGTGTGACTTTGGGATCTAAACTAATGTGTTTTCGAAAGCCTTAACAGTACACTGGTTAGCTTCTGAACTGGTTTACTCCGGTATGTTTGCACGAAGCACCTCGGACAATACTTTGGACCAGTAGACGCATACTCTTACACTCTGACACTTCACCTCAGCCACATTCTCTCTCACTCTGATCTATGTATTACATGAATACACACAATGTACACAAAGTCTGTGTTCTTTTTTTAATATTACTGCCGAATTGTATTCCATGTTTTATTCCATTTCATTTTTTGTTTAACTTTTATGTATGCACCACGACACCAAGTCCAATTCCTCGTACGTGTCCACCTACCTGGTGATAAACCTGGTTCTGATTCTGATTTGTATTTTGCCATTAGTCAAAGAATATGTTAATCCGATCTGTGTATTTAGAGGTTCTCAGTCTTTCTGAGAAACTGTTAATCACAAAGATATGCTTTTCGTTAAATCACAGATTCTCCTGCTTGTAATGTGATCCTGCGTGTAACCTCAGGAAGACACAGGTCAAGAGGTCCTCTGACTTCCTGTGGGGGTGAGGGGTTTGGGCACATGAGGAGTTGCAATACAAAGGTGCCTTTGTTCCGACGTCTGGCAATCATTAAGTAAAAGTGCGGGTTTTCTGGGTTCCTCCCCTTTGGAAGGAGTGTATCGGCGCTATTTTCTCTTTGTCTCCAGAGTTGGTTTGGCTGCTTCCATGACAATATGTGAAATGCCTTGTGAACTCTCCGGCTGTATTTCTCTCTCAATAAATAACAGTGTTTGGCTAAAAACGATCCAGCTTCCATAATTTCACGACCATTGGCTCTGCATTGCTGTACAGAAGTTTCTTTCACACCATTGTTTTGCATCCCAGCCCTCCAACATGTCAGCGTTATAAACCAGAGCTAAGGACAGACAGGAATAAAAACCAGTTCTTCCAGTGTTTCCACGAGAAGCTCACTGCAGTCCTTCAGCTCAGACTAACCTGTCACTTCAGTGTTTGAATCTAATTTACCGCTGGGCGACTCTGACGGGACGCCATCCGTGTCTCAGGTTCAGAGTCTGCTGCAACAACAATCTAATGTTCAGCTACAGTGCACCCCCGAATGTATTTAGTCTGCGCTAGCGTCTTATTAATACTCTGCATGCCAAGCTAAGGCCAAGGGAGGGGGGGGGAGAGAGAGAGAGGGGTTTGTTATTACACTGGAAACAAATGCTACTCCAACAACAAGTAAACATAGAATAAAAATGTTTTTCGCTTTTAATAAGTGAACAAATCAGCCAATAGAACAAGTACAACATGGCTTGGTAAGATTTCTTGAAGTAAAGATGGGATATTGAGATAAATTAGATCTTGTATTTATCTTGGAAAACTTATTTTGAACTATATTTGACCAGAATTAGGGAATTGGTTACAAAACAAAGGACAGAAATGCTTGGACGTTTTCTGTTTTCTGATGGTGATTTTCCTATAGATGTTTTTAAGAGACTTTGACTTAAGATGCTCAAGATACATATTTTCAGTGTATTAGATTTCTTTCCTCATTCTGGGAAAACAAGCAGCGACAAGGAGTCCTTTACAGTTTCATTCCCTGAACTGTAAAACCCCAAAAAGCCAAGAACTCGGAGCCGAGGAGAAAGGAGGGGGATCGAGGGCGAGAAATGAATTATTTGGAGGAGGCGTCACGGTTCATTTGGCCCAGAAAAGAGTGAACATTGAGACACATGCAGACAAATCACTTTCATAACCACCTGCGCTGCTGTTCAGATAATTCAGCCAACATCACATTTCCATTTCAAATCCTGAGCCACTAATCACACACAGGAGCCAGAGGGGGGTAGGAGTCTAATTATTTAAATCCACTGCATGCCAGCTGCCTTTCATCAGGATTAAAATATATTAAAAAAGTATTTCGCAGACAAAATGATGAGCAGAGACGGCAAAAGTACACACTTTACTCAAGTAAAGTAAGTACAGATACTCGTGTTTGCATGTAAGAAGTAGAAAGTACAGGTATTTGGGTTTCAACATGTAAGAAGTAGAAAGTACAGGTATTTGAGTTCAACATGTAAGAAGTAGAAAGTACAGGTATTTTGTGTTCAACATGTAAGAAGTAGAAAGTACAGGTATTTGGGTTTCAACATGTAAGAAATAGAAAGTACAGGTATTTGTGTTCACATGTAAGAAGTAGAAAGTACAGGTATTTGTGTTCAACATGTAAGAAGTAGGAAAGTACAGGTATTTGAGTTCAACATGTAAGAAGTAGAAAGTACAGGTATTTGGGTTCACATGTAAGAAGTAGAAAGTACAGGTATTTGAGTTCAACATGTAAGAAGTAGAAAGTACAGGTATTTGAGTTCAACATGTAAGAAGTAGAAAGTACAGGTATTTGAGTTCAACATGTAAGAAGTAGACATGTACAGGTATTGGTTCAAACATGTAAGAAGTAGAAAGTACAGGTATTCGGGTTCAACATGTAAGAAGTAGAAAGTACAGGTATTTGAGTTCAACATGTAAGAAGTAGAAAGTACAGGTATGTGGTTCAACATGTAAGAAATAGAAAGTACAGGTATTTGTGTTCAACATGTAAGACGTAGAAAGTACAGGTATTTGTGTTCAACATGTAGAAGTAGAAAGTACAGGTATTGAGTTCAACGTAGAAGTAGAAAGTACAGGTATTTGAGTTCAACACTGTAAGAAGTGAGAAAGTACAGGTATTGTGTTCAACCAGGTAAGAAGTAGAAAGTAAAGGTATTTGAGTTCAACATGTAGAAGTAGAAAGTACAGGTATTTGGGTTCACATGTAAGAAGTAGAAAGTACAGGTATTTGAGTTCAACATGTAAGAAGTAGAAAGTACAGGTATTTGGTTCAACATGTAAGGAAATAGAAAGTACAGGTATTTGTGTTCAACATGTAAGAAGTAGAAAGTACAGGTATTTGAGTTCAACATGTAAGAAGTAGAAAGTACAGGTATTTGGGTTTCAACATGTAAGAAGTAGAAAGTACAGGTATTTGAGTTCAACATGTAAGAAGTAGAAAGTACAGGTATTTGATGTTCAACATGTAAGAAGTAGAAAGTACAGGTATTGAGTTCAACATGTAGAAGTAGAAAGTACAGGTATTTGAGTTCAACATGTAAGAAGTAGAAAGTACAGGTATTGTGTTCAACATGTAAGAAGTAGAAGTACAGGTATTTGAGTTCAACATGTAAGAAGTAGAAAGTACAGGGTATTTGTGTTCAACATGTAAGAAGTAGAAAGTACAAGGTATTTGTGTTTCAACATGTAAGAAGTAGAAAGTACAGGTATTTGTAGTTCAACATGTAAGAAGTAGAAAGTACAGGTATTTGAGTTTCAACATGTAAGAAGTAGAAAGTACAGGTATTTGTGTTCAACATGTAAGAAGTAGAAAGCTACAGATATTTGAGTTCCAACATGTAAGAAGTAGAAAGTACAGGTATTATGAGGTTCAACATGTAAGTGAAGTAGAAAGTACAGGTATTTGAGTTCAACATGTAAGAATAGAAAGTACAGTTTTGGGTTCACATGTAAGAAGTAGAGAAGTACAGGTATTTGAGTTCAACATGTAAGAAGTAGAAAGTACAGTATTTGAGTTCAACATGTAAGAAGTAGAAAGTACAGGTATTTGGAGTTCAACATGTAAGAAGTAGAAAGTACAGGTATTTGAGTTCAAAGTGTAAGAAGTAGAAAGTTACAGTATTTGTGTTCAACATGTAAGAAGTAGAAAGTACAGGTATTTGAGTTCACAATGTAAGAAGTAGAAAGTACAGGTATTTGGGTTCAACATGTAAGAAGTAGAAAGTACAGGTATTTGAGTCTAAACATGTAAGAAGTAGAAAGTTACAGGTATTTGGAGTTCAACATGTAAGAAGAGAAAGTTTACAGGTATTTGAGTTCAACATGTAAGAAAGTAAAAGTACAGGTATTTGAGTTCAACAGGTAAGAAGTAGAAAGTACAGGTATTTGAGTTCAACATGTAAGAAGTAGAAAGTACAGGTATTTGAGTTCAACATGTAAGAAGTAGAAAGTACAGGTATTTGAGTTCAACATGTAAGAAGTAGAAAGTACAGGTATTTGAGTTCAACATGTAAGAAGTAGAAAGTACAGGTATTTGTGTTCAACATGTGAGAAGTAGAAAGTACAGGTATTTGTGTTCAACATGTAAGAAGTAGAAAGTACAGGTATTTGAGTTCAACATGTAAGAAGTAGAAAGTACAGGTATTTGTGTTCAACATGTAAGAAGTAGAAAGTACAGGTATTTGAGTTCAACATGTGAGAAGTAGAAAGTACAGGTATTTGGGTTCAACATGTAAGAAGTAGAAAGTACAGGTATTTGAGTTCAACATGTAAGAAGTAGAAAGTACAGGTATTTGTGTTCAACATGTAGAAGTAGGAAAGTACAGGTATTTGGGTTCAACATGTAAGAAGTAGAAAGTACAGGTATTTGAGTTCAACATGTAAGAAGTAGAAAGTACAGGTATTTGTGTTCAACATGTAAGAAGTAGAAAGTACAGGTATTTGTGTTCAACATGTAATAAGTAGAAAGTACAGGTATTTGAGTTCAACATGTAAGAAGTAGAAAGTACAGGTATTTGTGTTCAACATGTAATAAGTAGAAAGTACAGGTATTTGTGTTCAACATGTGAGAAGTAGAAAGTACAGGTATTTGAGTTCAACATGTAAGAAGTAGAAAGTACAGGTATTTGTGTTCAACATGTAATAAGTAGAAAGTACAGGTATTTGTGTTCAACATGTAAGAAGTAGAAAGTACAGGTATTTGAGTTCAACATGTAAGAAGTAGAAAGTACAGGTATTTGAGTTCAACATGTAAGAAGTAGAAAGTACAGGTATTTGTGTTCAACATGTAAGAAGTAGAAAGTACAGGTATTTGAGTTCAACATGTAAGAAGTAGAAAGTACAGGTATTTGTGTTCAACATGTAAGAAGTAGAAAGTACAGGTATTTGTGTTCAACATGTAAGAAGTAGAAAGTACAGGTATTTGTGTTCAACATGTAAGAAGTAGAAAGTACAGGTATTTGTGTTCAACATGTAAGAAGTAGAAATTACAGGTATTTGGGTTCAACATGTAAGAAGTAGAAAGTACAGGTATTTGAGTTCAACATGTAAGAAGTAGAAAGTACAGGTATTTGAGTTCAACATGTGAGAAGTAGAAAGTACAGGTATTTGTGTTCAACATGTAAGAAGTAGAAAGTACAGGTATTTGAGTTCAACATGTAAGAAGTAGAAAGTACAGGTATTTGTGTTCAACATGTAAGAAGTAGAAAGTACAGGTATTTGAGTTCAACATGTAAGAAGTAGAAAGTACAGGTATTTGAGTTCAACATGTAAGAAGTAGAAAGTACAGGTATTTGTGTTCAACATGTAAGAAGTAGAAAGTACAGGTATTTGAGTTCAACATGTGAGAAGTAGAAAGTAAAAAGTTGTCAGAAAAATCAGTAGTGGAGTAAAGTACTGATACCAGAAAGATGTACTTGCGTACAGTAACGAGGTATTTGTACTCCACTACTTCCCCCCTCTGATATACATGATACTCTGTTCCCTGTGTGTTGTCTAGCTGTCCTTAATTCCTCTGATCACATGACTGTAATCAGCTCAGACGCTCCGATGATAAAACTTGACCCCGTCAGCTGACCTTGTCTCCTGATGAATTTAGTGACGGTGTGACGGTATAAACGGTTGCCTCTCGTTAAATATCTGCCATCTGCTCCTTTTCTCTGAAGGTTATTGCTATATTTCATGAATGTGTAATCATTCCTCCCGACATTAGCAGCGTCCGCCTGACTCCGGACGAATTCAAGTCCATAAATCCCCGAAAGTCCTTGTTGCTGTTTACATATCTCACTGAGTGATACACAGGAAGGTTACAACGATTTAATGCACGTTTTTATATCCTTACATTCAACGTTTGAACCATCAAAATGAGCCTCATAACAGGAAGTGGGTCTGCTGTGTTCGTCAGAAGCTTCTCTCTTCAGGCAAACAGTGATTCCTCCACTAACGCTCGGTAATATTATTATTTTGATGGTACAGATAGAAGAAAGGAGCGCAGGTGGATGGGTCGAATAATCGCAGGAAAGTTAGGATATTAATGAGGAGATATTCTGCTCTCTTCCAGGTTCACATTCACAGGTTCATGAGGGAGAGAAACAACTGCACTAAAACCTATAGAGGTCACACATGAGAGGGAAACCCCCCACAGAAGAATAGGGCCTCTTTAAATAACTGTTTTACAATAATCTTTGGGCTTCAAATCGTCTTCCTACAGACTATCTTCCTCTGTCCTCTTCACCTTCCCTTCACTCTGTGTCCTTGCCTCCTCTCCTCTCCTCTCGTCAGTAAATATTTCCCTCACAGAAGACTGTACTTCCTGTGTCTGCAGCTTGTAAACGTCCCATCATGCAGCGTGTCTGATGAGGTCATCCTCAGGGGACAGGCGTCTCTTTAACGACGCTCCTTCCTCACACCTTTCATTAAAACTCCTGCACGTCTGAGGAAACTCTTCCAGACATTTCACTTCTCCTCCCTTCGCCTGCTGATAAACCCAGTAATGCATGACTGGAATCAGTTCAGACGCGCTCTCTGGAGGCTGTCCAACTGCATTGTGGGAAATGTAGTAAACCACTAACTCGAGAAGAGGTTGATGAAGGTGAAAAGCGAACTTTCAATCGCATGAAGAAGAGAGAAATGAAATCCTACGTCACACTGAGTTTACTTTAAAAGACCTGTGTGTGTGTGTGTGTGTGTGTGTGTGTGTGTGTGTGTGTGTGTGTGTGTGTGTGTGTGTGTGTGTGTGTGTGTGTGTGTGTGTGTGTGTGTGTGTGTGTGTGTGTGTGTGTGTGTGTGTGTGTGTGTGTGTGTGTGTGTGTGTGTGTGTGTGTGTGTGTGTGTGTGTGTGTGTGTTTGCACAGGTAGAATCCACAGTGAACTAACTACGTCTAAAGATCATGAGTTTTACACAAACCGTCCATGTGTGTTATGGTTGGAAGCAGATATATTTGACATATTTGTCAAAGACTGAAATTCTTGAACACTTCCTGACTCTTCACGACATTTCCTGATATAATTGGGAGCTCGTTCCACCATTTTGAGGCCAGTATAGCAACCAGGTGTGTTTTTATTAAGGCGTACCTGGATCAGAACATGTATAACATATCATGAAGCAGACAAAAAAAACTCAAAGCGACCAAGAAGTATTTGCTGAACTAGAGGAAGTTTAGAGACTGAACTCTCATAAAAATAAGCTCTAGATACAAACAAGAAAGTCTCATAAAGCACCTTTGAAGCCTTGCCAACTGTACCATTAAGATATATTAAACTACAACACACAGAAAAACTCCCCAAAGTGCCACAAACGTTGATCTGATCTGCCTCTCTCACACTGAGCGTCTTCTGCTTGCTTTGTGCCGCTCTCTTTCGATCCGTTATATTTTCTTTATTCTCAGAGTCTAATCAGAGCTGTTGACAAATCTAAAGCGCTCTGTGGCTCTGATGTGAAATTAAAGAAATGAAGCTCTGTCATCGCCGTGCCTCTGGGACGCGACGCCCAAACAACTGATTAAAATGAGCATGCCAATCCCTTTACTCGGCTCTATTCTTATTCCTTATTGGTTTTCCCCATAGGCGGAGTTTGACATGTGCGCTTGGGGGGGCAAACCTTTTTTACTGACGTCAGTACACAGTTCCAACTATTGCGTGGGGTGCTACGGATACAGTAGCAATAAAACCAACGTTCACCGCACTGAGTATGACTTTTCCACATAGGAACACAACTCGTCCCGTCATGCCCGCCTCATGCCCGCCGTACACACACACTCATATGGAAGGGGCGGTCTCTCCCCCCAACAACAGTGCATTAGATAACTGTAGAACTTATCATAACTGCACATCTTATACTTATTTGATAACTACTACATCCCTTGGTTACTTGAACACGCTACAATATTATTAACCAGTGTCCTACTTAGTGCAGAAGTAGACGCCTTAAACGTCCCATAAATTGGATGTTTTAAAAATCGCCGCATATCTTATTGTAATACAATAGCTGAATCACTTGTATGTAAAAAAAAGCGAGGGAACTTGTGGCCTTAAACTCATACGTCACACACACACACACACACACACACACACACACACACACACACACACACACACACACACACACACACACACACACATCACACATCACACACACATCACACACACACACACCACACACACACACACCACACACACACACACACACACACGTCACAACATGCGACTGCTCAAAAATGAAATTATTTCAAACAAAACATGATATTATTCAGAGTTGTATTGTAACAATCATTTTATTACATCTATTAAAATATTGATATACGAAATATTTGTATTGGAACAGTTGTAGAAGTAGTAATGCTGTAACATATTTCAGCCACTAGGGGGGGCAATGCCCCCCCTGCCCCCCCGCAAAATCCGCCTATGGTTTTCCCTCGCTCTGAGTTCAGTGGAGGGTGTTCAGCTTTCCTCTGAACACAGATGATCCGTTTGAATATGAACTAAAGCTTCAGAGACTGGTTTAAAATCTGCAGCAGATAATCTGGGAAAGATATGATGTTGACTCAGATAAAACATGACATTTAAAATCCCTTTTTCAAGAGCTTTAAAGAGGCTAAATGTCTGATATCTGAGAATATATTAAAGTGAAGCTCAGGGAAACGCAACATATCTGTTCAACCAGTGAGTAGCACATGTTGCTGCTTTGACACAAAGACCTTTAAAATAAGCAGTTGTTCTTCTAATGTAAGGCACACATCTCAATAATACATGTATCTAATTGAATGATGATAAGTGATGGCTTGCTTTAGCCCAAAATGGTTGCTAATAAGGTACTGCCATCAACAATATCCCACTTAGCATACAAACTAGATGTCATGATATCTGTTCCATTCACATTCCAGTTGCGTTTACGTTGCTGTTTTTCTAGATTTATATATTTTTGTCACCAACATATTACCGCAAAATACGGTCCCGCCCACTTTTTGGGGAAAACATCCGCTGTCATTTGAATGGCGCTCATTGCAGATTCTGAAGTTTTCAGCAATCACATCAAAACATTAAGAACAATTGCACATTTTGTGTATCGAAGAAGTATAATTATGATGTTCTTCCTCTTCTTCCTCCTCCTCTTCCTCCTCCTCTTCCTCCTTAAGTCCTGCTCTCTGTATACATAGCAGTGTTCAAGGCGATGTGCAATTAGTCCAACTCGGTCTGTTCAGCAAATGCATCCATTATGTAAAGCTGTGACACACACACACACACACACACACACACACACACACACACACACACACACACACCCACACACACACACACACCACACACACACACACACACACTCATTGATGAATGCTAATATATGTCTCTCTCTGCCTCCCGTTATTCTCTCACAAACTCTGACTACTTTTTATTATTCTGGTGCTGCTGTGGTTATATTTCAGGACAGACACACATGATTTATTTACTGTTTGTAGGTTCAGACTGTGCATATGTGATGTAAGACACACACACACACACGCACACACACACACACACACACACACACACACACACACACACACACACACACACACACACACACACACACTGCCAGAGGTGTGTTAGTATCTCCTCTGCTCTCTCTGAACCTGGTGTCCGTGCATGTCGCATAATGAATGTTTGAATCGCTCACGGTTCAGAGTTTATTTATTTGCGAATAAAAAACCCTAAACCACGCGGGAGGGAACAGCAAATCCAAACAGTGCGTGGGAGATAAAGCGCCGGCGGGGCTTAACAGAAGCACCGACCTCAGAGGAAACAAAGTCAAGACAACACCGCAGAGGATTTATTTACTGCTCTCAGCAAGAGGAAGAGGAGGAAGGAAAGTAAAGAGTATAGATGGCAAAAGTACACACTTTACTCAAGTAGAAGTACAGATACTCGTGTTTAAAAATACTCTGGTGAAAGTAGAAGTACTGACTAAACTTCTTTCCTCAAGTCAAAGTAAAGAGGCTTTGAAGTGTACTTCAGTAAAAAGTACCCATAACTAGCAGCTGTTTTAAAGAGTACCTGACCTCCCTTTATATTAATAGAACACTAATGTCATTGTTAGCTAATGAATGTTTCCATGCTGAACAACGGCAACATGACAACGTTTCCATTGGTCCCTCTTCTTTAGAGAAGAACAGGAAATGATGGATACACGGATCGTGTTCAAATCAATAGGCACGCAATGACTCTAAAGAATAATGATCACGCATCAAACACACATTCAGACTAAAGGAACCAGCTGTTTGGAAAATGAGAGAAGTAGAAAGTACAAGTATTTGAGTTCAACATGTAAGAAGAAGAAAGTACAGGTATTTGTGTTCAACATGTAAGAAGTAGAAAGTACAAGTATTTGAGTTCAACATGTAAGAAGAAAGTACAGGTATTTGGGTTCAACATGTAAGAAGTAGAAAGTACAGGTATTTGAGTTCAACATGTAAGAGGTAGAAAGTACAGGTATTTGAGTTCAACATGTAAGAAGTAGAAAGTACAGGTATTTGAGTTCAACATGTAAGAAGTAGAAAGTACAGGTATTTGAGTTCAACATGTAAGAAGTAGAAAGTACAGGTATTTGTGTTCAACATGTAAGAAGTAGAAAGTACAGGTATTTGAGTTCAACATGTAAGAAGTAGAAAGTACAGGTATTTGAGTTCAACATGTAAGAAGTAGAAAGTACAGGTATTTGAGTTCAACATGTAAGAAGTAGAAAGTACAGGTATTTGGGTTCAACATGTAAGAAGTAGAAAGTACAGGTATTTGAGTTCAACATGTAAGAAGTAGAAAGTACAGGTATTTGGGTTCAACATGTAAGAAGTAGAAAGTACAGGTATTTGAGTTCAACATGTAAGAAGTAGAAAGTACAGGTATTTGAGTTCAACATGTAAGAAGTAGAAAGTACAGGTATTTGGGTTCAACATGTAAGAAGTAGAAAGTACAGGTATTTGAGTTCAACATGTAAGAAGTAGAAAGTACAGGTATTTGTGTTCAACATGTAAGAAGTAGAAAGTACAGGTATTTGAGTTCAACATGTAAGAAGTAGAAAGTACAGGTATTTGGGTCAACATGTAAGAAGTAGAAAGTACAGGTATTTGAGTTCAACATGTAAGAAGTAGAAAGTACAGGTATTTGTGTTCAACATGTGAGAAGTAGAAAGTACAGGTATTTGAGTTCAACATGTGAGAAGTAGAAAGTACAGGTATTTGGGTTCAACATGTAAGAAGTAGAAAGTACAGGTATTTGAGTTCAACATGTAAGAAGTAGAAAGTACAGGTATTTGTGTTCAACATGTGAGAAGTAGAAAGTACAGGTATTTGAGTTCAACATGTAAGAAGTAGAAAGTACAGGTATTTGTGTTCAACATGTAAGAAGTAGAAAGTACAGGTATTTGTGTTCAACATGTGAGAAGTAGAAAGTACAGGTATTTGAGTTCAACATGTGAGAAGTAGAAAGTAAAGGTATTTGAGTTCAACATGTGAGAAGTAGAAAGTACAGGTATTGAGTTCAACATGTAAGAAGTAGAAAGTACAGGTATTTGTGTTCAACATGTAAGAAGTAGAAAGTACAGGTATTTGTGTTCAACATGTAAGAAGTAGAAAGTACAGGTATTTGAGTTCAACATGTAAGAAGTAGAAAGTACAGGTATTTGGGTTCAACATGTAAGAAGTAGAAAGTACAGGTATTTGAGTTCAACATGTAAGAAGTGAAAAAAAAAAAAGTCGCCATAAAAATAAGTCGTCGAGTAAAGTACTGATACCAGAAAAATGTACTTAAGTACAGTAACAAAATATTTGTACACCACTACTTCCCACCTTTGGTACATGTTAAAGCGTCTTTCCTCCCATGAGCAAGGCACTGATAGCTTGTCAGCTGGTGGGATACTGCCTGACATGAACTGTACGTTTGAAAAGGAGTGGTCGTTTGTTTAGTTTTGTCTATTGGTTTGTGGACTTTAATTTTGAAGCCTTACATTTCACATTTTGCCGTCACCATCTTGGTTTCTTTGCAACTAAAAGTGACTTTATGCCGCTGACGTCTCTTCTTCTTCTTCTGCTTTGGGTTTACTGGCAGGCCGCAAATAACTTCACGGCGTATACTGCCACCCGAAGTCCCCGGAGTTGGGGACTGGCTTCAGTCGAAGCTGCTGGGACTTCCAGCAGCTTCTAAATAATCAAATGGCGGCTTCACAAAATATTTTGGGAGTTTTACGGGGCGTGGTTTGCAATCCGCCCAGCCAATCAGAAATTGGAACCTTTTTCTCCCACGAAAGCCCCTGCTCTCTAGCAGGGACGGAAAAGGGGGTGAAAAAGGTTCTGATTAACTCATTTTAGTTCCGGCTCTTTTGGTGTGAACGCAACATTTCGGAACTAAAGTGGGAAAAGTACTGCGGTGTGAACGCGGCTATAGAGAAAGAAGATGGAACTAAATCGATGAAAAAGAAAATGTTAAGCATTGCCACAATAGTACTGGATGATGCTCTGTGGTCGACGGTGGATGTTTGTTTGTTAGTTTGTGGGAAAACCGTTTTGAAGCCTCTAATTTGGTGTATTTACGTCGCCATCTTGGTTTTTATGCAACTAGAAGTGACATAGTTGGATCGAAGTTGGAAACAAATCTCTGAAAATAAATGTTTAGGCCCCGTCCTAAAGTGTACATCGCTTTATCGTCTATTTGTACTCGATAATTTACTAATTTGTAATTCACTCTGTATTGAATAAGACTTTAAACTAGAGTTTGAGACTACAACATTTTCAGGAAAATGTCTACTGAGGTAATAAATCAGGTGAAAAATGAGGACATTTTCTCATAGACTTCTATAGAATATGACTCATTTTGATTATTGGAGATTATTGGAGGATTTAGAGACCTCTGCATTGGCTTAAACTGTCCAACGGGATAATTTGGCTGTAATAGGACATGCATATATCAACATACTCATTTGTTTACATTAATAATGACGCTATCTTTTAACTTTGTGACAGACTAATACCCCAATTTTAATATAATTGTATACTTCGCAAAAAATGCCCCTTGACTTTTCCTTAAGGCCGTTTTTCTCCAAACGTTTTCTGTCCTTCCCCCTTTGAAAGGAAGATGAATGTAACCCAATATGTATGCATTGCTACACATTTTAACGTTCCCCAAAGGCACCTCCATGCGTTAGCCGATAGCTCCGTTGTTTCTCCAAGGACTTTTCTGTTCACCGACTGCTAACAGCTAACGTTAACTAGCTCTCTTCTTGCTCATTTCAACACATAATGAATCCATTTTGTGGAGATGGGTGTCATCAAGGTCCTCTGTCTGGATATGTGATGTTGATTATACCACACAGTGAATCTGCAGTACAAATTGAATGTATAAAGCTCTTAATTCCCTCTCTTTCTCTTGCAGCCAGTGACGCAGCATCCCTCTTTATGTTTAACATTTAAAAACAATAATGGGGAGAAAAGACCACGCCGGTAGCTATTGCATACTCGTCTTTATCGGACTCTTCTATTGAATTAACATTTAACACTTTCCATTTATCGGATCATTTTACCCAAGGCTCCTCACAGCTTAACGAGGGCTGCTGAGGTTCTTCTATTGAGCGCATACATCACGTGAAGTTCAAATAAAGCCAGGAAGGAAATCTTCTCGCTGTCTTAATGTCACAATGATCATAGATTACGTTGAACATTCGGAACGTTTCTTTAGACTTTCTATCTGATTTATTGAGTCTTAAGATAATATTTCTGTGCAGGAAGAGACTCTAGATGTTGCTTTGAGCTACCTCACATTGTATTTTTAGTAAAAGTTGAACACAGTTTTCATTTGAAACCTGTCTTGTTTGAATCCAATACTTACAGTAATTGTTGAAAACACCAATTTGCTAAGACGAACTGAGGATGACATTACGTTGGCTTTTTAAAGATTTCAAAACATGCATTTAAAGACTTTCTAACATTTCTTTAGTTTAAAAATAATTTGCAATGCAGGAAAATAAACTCGACATTCCTGACATTATGATTTCATTTTAGCCACAAAACTATTTTCCGTCAAAGTTTATTGTTGTTAAATTCGTGCAGCAGATCTTTCGTAAACACATCAATGCTAATTAGCTTAAGAAAACTGAGTGTTGACATTTACGTTGGCTTTATTAAGATACAGTTACTCTGCATCTAAAGCATTTCTAACATAGATTTATTTAGTTTAAAGATAATAAGCAATGCAGGGAGATAAACTGTTGACATTGTGATTCCTTTAATTGCAGGATATGGTTGTAAACACATCAATGCTAATTAGCTAAAGACCTTTAGGTGACATTTATTTCTACATATTTGAACTGCTGTTTTTTCTACTATGCAATCACTCAAACCATAAACGAAGACAAACCATAAACTCTTTTCAGATTACATTATGCTTTATTAATCCCAAACTGGAAAATAGTTTTCAAAGATAAATACACAATATTAAAAATACAGATAAACACAATTAACTGACACACAGGAGCGTAAATACTCGATATATAACTTGACAGAATCCCTCCAGCTGTGTGTTGATCTTCTCTTAGTGCTCAACGTGAGGACATCTATTCAATATCCAATATTCACCCAGGGATGAAGTGACAAATTGCCCGAATTTATGCAGCAGTTTGAATTGCTCCCCTGCAGAGAGTAAGTGCTCCACATAATCAATGGAAATGGTAACATAAATAAAAAATCTGTACAACAGGCAACAAAGCAAACAAAGAACATACTCTTCAACCAATCAACAAATCACATGAACATTTTCAGGCTGAGTACTCTGCTTCAAACAAAGAGAGGTCGCACTAGTTCCTTTATAGCCCAACATTAGCCTCCTTTAGCTTAGCGGTGGTGACGTGAAGTCATGTGACCGTGCTGTAGTTCCTTTATAGCCCAACATTAGCCTCCTTTAGCTTAGCGGTGGTGACGTGAAGTCATGTGACCGTGCTGTAGTTCCTTTATAGCCCAACATTAGCCTCCTTTAGCTTAGCGGTGGTGATGTGAAGTCATGTGACCGTGCTGTAGTTCCTTTATAGCCCAACATTAGCCTCCTTTAGCCTAGCAGTGGTGACGTGAAGTCATGTGACCGTGCTGTAGTTCCTTTATAGCCCAACATTAGCCTCCTTTAGCCTAGCAGTGGTGACGTGAAGTCATGTGACCGTGCTGTAGTTCCTTTATAGCCCAACATTAGCCTCCTTTAGCTTAGCGGTGGTGACGTGAAGTCATGTGACCGTGCTGTAGTTCCTTTATAGCCCAACATTGATTGATTGATTGATTGAAAAGTTTATTAACAGCTTGTATATTGGGTACAGTACAGTACAGCTCAAAACATACAATTGTTAAGGGGATGCAGACCAGAGAAAGACTTTCGTCTTGTTTACATCAGGGTCCCCCATTTCCAATTCATCATGTCATTTAAGACATATAAGACATACAGATGGCTTATTTACAATTTACATACAGGTGGTTTTTTACACATTAGCCACCTTTAGCTTAGTGGTGGTGACGTGAAGTCATGTGACCGTGCTGTAGTTCCTTTAGAGCCCAACATTAGCCTCCTTTAGCTTAGCGGTGGTGACGTGAAGTCATGTGACCGTGCTGTAGTTCCTTTATAGCCAACATTAGCCTCCTTTAGCTTAGCAGTGGTGACGTGAAGTCATGTGACCGTGCTGTAGTTCCTTTATAGCCCAACATTAGCCACCTTTAGCTTAGCGGTGGTGACGTGAAGTCATGTGACCGTGTTGTAGTTCCTTTATAGCCCAACATTAGCCACCTTTAGCTTAGCGGTGGTGGCGTGCAGTCATGTGACCGTGCTGTAGTTCCTTTATAGCCCAACATTAGCCTCCTTTAGCTTAGCGGTGGTGACGTGAAGTCATGTGACCGTGCTGTAGTTCCTTTATAGCCCAACATTAGCCACCTTTAGCTTAGCGGTGGTGACGTGAAGTCATGTGACCGTGTTTTAGTTCCTTTATAGCCCAACATTAGCCTCCTTTAGCTTAGCGGTGGTGACGTGCAGTCATGTGACCGTGCTGTAGTTCCTTTATAGCCCAACATTAGCCTCCTTTAGCTTAGCGGTGGTGACGTGAAGTCATGTGACCGTGCTGTAGTTCCTTTATAGCCCAACATTAGCCTCCTTTAGCTTAGCGGTGGTGACGTGCAGTCATGTGACCGTGCTGTAGTTCCTTTATAGCCCAACATTAGCCTCCTTTAGCTTAGCGGTCGTGACGTGAAGTCATGTGACCGTGCTGTAGTTCCTTTATAGCCCAATATTAGCCACCTTTAGCTTAGCGGTGGTAACGTGAAGTCATGTGACCGTGTTGTAGTTCCTTTATAGCCCAACATTAGCCTCCTTTAGCTTAGCGGTGGTGACGTGAAGTCATGTGACCGTGCTGTAGTTCCTTTATAGCCCAACATTAGCCTCCTTTAGCTTAGCGGTGGTGACGTGCAGTCATGTGACCGTGCTGTAGTTCCTTTATAGCCCAACATTAGCCTCCTTTAGCTTAGCGGTGGTGACGTGAAGTCATGTGACCGTGCTGTAGTTCCTTTATAGCCCAATATTAGCCACCTTTAGCTTAGCGGTGGTAACGTGAAGTCATGTGACCGTGTTGTAGTTCCTTTATAGCCCAACATTAGCCTCCTTTAGCTTAGCGGTGGTGACGTGAAGTCATGTGACCGTGCTGTAGTTCCTTTATAGCCCAACATTAGCCTCCTTTAGCTTAGCGGTGGTGACGTGAAGTCATGTGACCGTGCTGTAGTTCCTTTATAGCCCAATATTAGCCACCTTTAGCTTAGCGGTGGTAACGTGAAGTCATGTGACCGTGTTGTAGTTCCTTTATAGCCCAACATTAGCCTCCTTTAGCTTGCGGTGGTGACGTGAAGTCATGTGACCGTGCTGAAGTTCCTTTATATTCTAACATTATCCTCCTTTAGCTTAGCGGTGGTGACGTGAAGTCATGTGACCGTGCTGTAGTTCCTTTATAGCCCAATATTAGCCACCTTTAGCTTAGCGGTGGTAACGTGAAGTCATGTGACCGTGTTGTAGTTCCTTTATAGCCCAACATTAGCCTCCTTTAGCTTGCGGTGGTGACGTGAAGTCATGTGACCGTGCTGAAGTTCCTTTATATTCTAACATTATCCTCCTTTAGCTTAGCAGTGGTGACGTGAAGTCATGTGACCGTGCTGTAGTTCCTTTATAGCCCAACATTAGCCACCTTTAGCTTAGCGGTGGTGACGTGAAGTCATGTGACCGTGCTCTAGTTCCTTTATAACCCAACATTAGCCACCTTACATAATGGCAGTAGCTAAATATGTCAGCGTTAAGTCGATGACTTCATTATACCAACAGTCATTTTCACATCTGGCCCAAAAGTGCTCTTCAGCAACAAAAACTCCAGCTGTCTCGCCCATAGACACCCATGGTTGATTTTGGTCCAAATCTAAGCAGGTGGGAAAGCTTGAAACTTCCGGAAAACTGCTGCCACGGAGACATTTTACACACTAAACGCACACAAATCCCACAAATGGTTCATCAGGGAGCTAGGATGCTCACGGCAAGACATGTTATTGATACTAGTCACGGTTTTCTGAAGAGGAGGCAAAGAGATAAACCTCAATACTTTCTGAATGAGACTGCTGAAACTCATCCATAGAGAGACGATTGATTGATTGATGAGAGTTGCTTTATGTTTAGTGTGAAGTGTCACAAAGTCACAACAGATGATCATGTTCACCAATCAGCAGTCCACAGACACCTGGAGATATCGAATACTGTGACCCCCCGAGGTTCATTAGGAACTTACTGTATCTGCACAAAACTAAAAACTCAAGTTAGCAGTTCCTCATGTTTGGAAAGTCAAGCAGAAAAACTGATATTCATATTCAGCAGAGCGTCACAGTGTGAGTATCGGCTCGCTGCGAGTGTTTCTCTTAATGATCTGCTCCCTAACCCCTTTATGTTCATCCCTCTTCCTCCTCCCTCGTCCTCAGATTCCCATAGTTGATTTGCTGCCAGAGTCTTTGAGAAGAAGTCTCTTTTTTGTGGGGGTCTCATATTTATTAATGCCTTTTTACTGTCAACAGCCGAAAGAGACCGAAGGACGAGGAAGAGCGGGAAGATGAAAGTAAAGAGAGAGCGGCCAAACATTTAGAGATGAAGAGTTAACCCTCTTCCTCCTTTCTTCCTCTCATGCCACCACTTTGGGTTTGGCAACATAAGCCGACTGAATCTCTCAGATTCAATCTTTCAAACCCCTGACCAATCACTTCAATCCGTGATTGTGTGTGTGTGTGTGTGTGTGTGTGTGTGTGTGTGTGTGTGTGTGTGGTGTGTGTGTGTGTGTGTGTGTGTGGTGTGTGTGTGTGTGTGTGTGGTGTGTGTGTGTGTGTGTGTGTGTGTGTGTGTGTGTGTGTTTCTATAGTAATAAACTCAAGCTGCGACCTTGGAAATGCGTCTCTGCTCTTGGAGAAAAATAAATAGTATTTATTAAGTGAGGAATTCTATATATTGCTGAGCTTCAACCACTCTATTATTCGTGGAGTGAAGCAGATGCTCCTGCAGAAATCATTCAGCATTTAAAGCTTCAGCAGCGATGACTCAACACTGCAGTCTCCATAATGGTTAGTGTTTGTAAATCTAAATGCCAGACACACACTTCCCCATCTGATGCCTCTATTGGAAGGACAATGTTGTTTTTCAGTGGCTTTATTACAAATCTCATTCATACAATGATGTATTCACACTGTTATAGTTCAGATTTGGCTTGGGTTGTCTATTGACGGTAGATTTGAGAGATTTCAAAAATAAATCTCACAAGTAAGACCTCGATAAACATTTCAAATCAGAACTCGTGCACAATCGATGCACTACTATTTTAAATATTATAATTGTTCATATGGTTTTAGGGAATAATACGCAACTGTTAGGGTCAATTTTACTCCAAATGGGACAAGAACATCATGCTGTTTTGGAGAAGACTTCAAACTAAGTCTTGAGACCATGAATTTGACATTCAACAACATGAAAATATTTACTGAGGTAATAAATCAAGTAATTTTCTCATAGACTTCTACAATAAGATGTTATTTGACTCCTGCTGGATGTCAAACATAATGCAGTTATTACTCTGCTTTGCTACGACAATATTACAATTTTTGCTGGAGTAATGAAACACGTTCGAAGTAGGGTACTTTTCTAGACTTTCTCATAGACAATCAGATTTTTCACAGGTCATTACAAAAAAATGGAGATTGAAGAAACTTCTGCTTCACTTTTCCGACTTGGATGATGCTGTTAAACTACTCGACTCTGATTGGAGGAATCAAATCCTAACCCTAACCCAAATGAGTTGCGATAGAAACGTTCCCATCACTAGGGTTAGGGTTAGGGTAGGGTTAGGGTTAGGGTTCAGCCTAATTGAACTGAACCTTCTCAGCCACCGTAGTTTCAGATGATTTCCACGTGAGAAAATCCTAGTGAAGCCAAACAGGAAGAAAGCGTTTGAAGTCAAAGTGCCTTAAATTGCATTAACAAACCCTGCCTCCTCATACATAACAATGTCCTCCATATTACATCACCAGCTTTAAAAAGTTTCTCCTCACGCTCACAAACTTGAGCCTCAGAGAATGATCTTTATTTGTGAGCTGCATAAAACTACGGATCTTTTCCCTGTAAGCACTTTGAAACTTTCTTTAAAGAAGTGCTAGACGTTACTTTGAGATAACTTCACCGCTGGAGGCTGAGGAAGAGGGAGGATTGTTTCCTGCCTCATCAGGAAAATACTTACTGATGGGAGAAGTTTTTTTTTGTCTTTCTCATAGACGTCTATACAATCTAACATTTTGCATTAAAATGTCCCGACTTGTCATTACAAACAATTCTGGTTTTTGGTACTTTTGCGATTTTTCTAAAAAAGTTAAACTAGACATTGAAATAGTACAAATTGAAGAAGGCTTGAAACTAAAGATTAAAAAAACATGTGAAAGTCGGGAAACTTTCTCATAGACTTCTATATAATCTGACTTTTTGCAATATAGTAATTCCAAAGAATACAGGTTTTCTGCACATTCTCAAAAGTAAAAGTAGATCAAATCAAATCAAGTTTTATTTATATAGCACATTTATAAAGGATTTTTGGTGGAGCCAAAGTGCTGTACATATAATAAAAATAGCCTACAGTAGACACTTTACAGCAAATACAACAGCACAGATTGTTCAGAATATCAGTATGAGAAAAACGACACCCTCTATCCTTAGACCCTCTGTCCTTAGACCCTCTGTCCTTAGATCCTCTGTCCTTAGACCCTCTGTCCTTAGACCCGCTGTCCTTAGATCCTCTGTCCTTAGACCCTCTGTCCTTAGACCCTCACATCGTACAAGGAAAAACTTCCAGAGAAAACCCACAGTTTAAGGGGGAAAAAAATGAAATAGCGAGTAGATGTTGAAGAAGGCTTGAAACTAGAGATTAAGAACCATGTGAAAGTTGGGGCATTTTCTCATAGACTGCTATAGAATCTAACATATTGCATTAAAATGTCCCGACTTGTCATTACAAAAAATGCTGGTTTTTGTTACTTTTGCCCATTTTCTTAAAAGTAAAAGTAGTACCTCAGGATCCATGTGTCTGTGATCCTCTCCAGAATGGAAGGAGTCATCACATACAGAGCATCAACTAGTTCCTGAACAGTGTCCTTCACATGCTGATATCCAAGAGAGGGAGTTACACAGTCACAAGATGGAGGAATAGAAAGCAGTACATCCCGTCATGTACACAATTCTCAACATTCTGACTTTTTCTCAAAATCCTTACTTTTCCCTCAAAATATCAAACATCCTGATTTTTTTAAATAATCAGATTTTTTCTAAAAAATCTAAAGAATATGACTTTTTCTCAAAAATATGACTTTTTCTCCAAGATCAAAAAAATATGACTTTTTCTCAACATCTCAAAAATGCGGACTTTTTCTGAATACTTAAAATGTTAATAATCCCTGGCTTGAGCTTGAACCTCAGGATCTATGTGTCTGTGATCCTCTCCAGAATGGAAGGAGTCATCACATACAGAGCATCAACTAGTTCCTGAACAGTGTCCTTCACATGCTGATATCCAAGAGAGGGAGTTACACAGTCACAAGATGGAGGAGTAGAAAGCAGTATTCAATGTTTACTTCAGATTAGCTCCACGTCAGAAATGAGCATGCTTGATGTCTCTCTCCATAGAGGCTGAATCATCATGTTAATCACATAGCTATCATCTGCCTCAAACAGTCCTGATGCTCTTCTAGGTCATCACACATCCTGTCATGTTCACAGCTGCAGTTGATACCTTTGTTATCATGTGACTCTCATCTTGGAAGAGGACATTCACTATTTTCCAAACAACGGTCATTCCAAAGAAAACAGGTTTTCTGCACATTCTTAAAAGTAAAAGTAGATATTGAGATAGAGAGTAGATGTTGAGGAGGACTTGAAGCTGTAAAGTCAGCGCAGTCTTCCTGCCTCGTTGGTGTTTCCGGGATGAAACACTAATTCTCGGTGGCAGGATGCTGCGAGGCCTCAGCTCCGACCCCCTGCGGTGCGGACTGGTTTCACGACCCCCTGCGGTGAAGCTGACCTCTCGTTTATCAGCGATACCCTCCCCGCTGGCCCAGAGCGTTTCCAACTCAACTCAAATGGAGAATGTCAGGCTGTTTTCCCCCTAGTGCTCCGCTGGACTGTGAAACTAAAACTGATAAAACTCTGACTTTCTGGTTTCCTCTCAGTTGAGTGGTCCCACAGCGGGAACGTTCAAATCCTTTTTAAATTCACAAAGCTGTATTTTCTTGACACATCTAGAAGATTCAGCCCTTTCTGAATCCCCCGACTATAAGACTTAGTTTTGATATTTTAACCGGAAGCTGTATTCAAACATCAAAAGTATATGTTTCCAAAATACTTGCAACTAGAAATCATCAGGAAAATCTTTACTGAGGTAAAAAAAAAACATGTAAGAAGTTGGGACATTTTCTCATAGACTTCTATAAAAGTAGATATTGAAATGGAAAGTAGATGTTAAGGAAAACGTGGAACCAGAGATGGATACCATGAACTCATCAGGAAAATGTTTACTTAGGTTCAAACTAAATAATGTAAGACGTTGGTTAATTTTCTCATAGACTTCTATATCGCAGTTGAGTGGTCCCACAGCGGGAACGTTGACATCTTTCTTAAAGTCACAAAGCTGTATTTTCTTGACACATCTAGAAGATTCAGCCCTTTCTGAATCCCCCGACTATCCGGCTTAGTTTTGATGTTTTAACCGGAAGTTGTATTCAAACATCAAAAGTATAAAGCTATATCCCTCCAAGATCTCTTCAGGAAAAGGTTTGCTGACGTAAAAAGAAATGTGAGAAGTTGGGACATTTTCTCATAGACTTCTATAAAACTTAAAAGTACAAGTAGATATTGAAATAGAAAGTAGATGTTAAGGAAGACTTGGAACTAGAGATGGATACCATGAACTCATCAGGAAAATTCATACTGATGTGAGAAGTTGGGTCATTTTCTCATAGACTTCTATCAAATCTGACCTATCGCATTATGGTCATTACAAAGAAATGCTTGTTTTTGGTACTTTTACACATTTTCTTAAAAGTAAAAGTAGATATTGAAATGGAAAGTAGATGTTGAGGAAGACTTGAAACTAGAGATGAATACCATGAACTCATCAGGAAAATGTTTACTGAGGTAAAACACAAGATGTTGGTTAATTTTCTCATAGACTTCTATAAAATCGGACTTTTTGCATTATGGTCGTTACCAATAATACAGGTTTTCTGCTTTTTCTCAAATAAGTAAAAGTAGATATTGAAATAGGCGGTAGATAATGAGAAATAATTGAAACTAGAGAGTCAAAAAACATGTGAAAGTCGGGTCATTTTCTCTTAGTCTTCTATAAAATAACTTCATCAAATCATCAAAACTTCTTCGCTTGATGGTCATTTCAAAGAGTACACATTTTGTGCATTTCCTCAAAGGTACAAGTAAATATTGAAACTAGTGTTTACTAAGTGTTCATTGAAGTGAAAACAACACACTGGTCCATCACTCACAGTCTATCGTCATGCTGTACACTATGTTATTATTTGTTGTATCTGCAAAGCGTCAGATGGTGAATGCTAGAGCCTCAAAACGGCATCATTATAAAGTCATTTGATCAATTACCTATTGTTGGTTTGACAAATGGAAGGAAAAAGGCAATTAAGGCCGAATCCCAGTGATGTCTTTTCAATTTGCAAAAGCAATAAAAAGTGTATTTTAGAAAATGAAAGCAATCATTTCTTGGTATTTTTCTTGTTTAATGACTGCAATCAACAATTATCATTATTCTTGGTTCCCTTGTTGTCCAACCACTTATATGTTAAAGGGTTTTTTGTTTGATTTTAGATGTCAAACTGCTTGTCTTTGTGTTTTCTGGATGAACATTTGAACTTGCATTTCTTGCTAGAGTCCAGTTTCCACATGTTCACTGCCCAGCTGATGAGATTTCCCTCTCACACAGGACTTGTAACGCTGTCATCTGCAGCTTTAAAAAAATATATAACCACGTTTTAAGCCCAATTTGGCTCTCCGTGGGGTCATGAGACCTATAATAGCGGTAATAAAGCAGCATTGTTAAAAGCCGGCGATGACAGTGTTGTGAGTCTTTTGGGAGGAATGAATCCCAAACTACACGAGAAACCATTCTGCGTTTATTCCGCAAGAACATCCTCCGATCGTCCCCAGACTGCATAATTACATCGGGAAAATAAAATAATGAAGGCTCCGAGTGTCCCTGGAGATCAGGCCGATGTTTCCTGTCAGCATTTAAAATCTGATTCCTCTCAAACGCTGAGCAATGATTCCATTAAAGCATCAGAAAACAGGGATTTTCACTGGTTTGACTGCAGCCAAAAACATCCTTACTACAGGATGGAAACACCCAAATATTCTGGTTATTTATCAATGGATATCTTCCTTTTATAATGTATTCATCTCAGAATGATCAATCACATCTGACTTCCATATGCATGTCTCTTTGTCATCATAAAGGGGTCAACATCTGATCAACTCATTTTCAGACAGGTTTTTATAGAAATGGATCAGGACAAAAAGAGAGAGAATCTTTGTTCCCGAAACTTTCAGAGTCTCTTTAGGGGACACATGTTGATGTAGAAGAGACATGAAGAAGAGGGGACACATGTTGATGTAGAAGAGACATGAAGAAGAGGGGACACATGTTGATGTAGAAGAGACATGAAGAAAGAGGGGACACATGTTGATGTAGAAGAGACATGAAGAAGAGGGGACACATGTTGATGTAGAAGAGACATGAAGAAGAGGGGACACATGTTGATGTAGAAGAGACATGAAGAAGAGGGGACACATGTTGATGTAGAAGAGACATGAAGAAGAGGGGACACATGTTGATGTAGAAGAGACATGAAGAAGAGGGGACACATGTTGATGTGGAAGAGACATGAAGAAGAGGGGACACATGTTGATGTAGAAGAGACATGAAGAAGAGGGGACACATGTTGATGTGGAAGAGACATGAAGAAGAGGGGACACATGTTGATGTAGAAGAGACATGAAGAAGAGGGGACACATGTTGATGTAGAAGAGACATGAAGAAGAGGGGACACATGTTGATGTAGAAGAGACATGAGAAGAGGGGACACATGTTGATGTAGAAGAGACATGAAGAAGAGGGGACACATGTTGATGTAGAAGAGACATGAAGAAGAGGGGACACATGTTGATGTGGAAGAGACATGAAGAAGAGGGGACACATGTTGATGTAGAAGAGACATGAAGAAGAGGGGACACATGTTGATGTAGAAGAGACATGAAGAAGAGGGGACACGTGTTGATGTAGAAGAGACATGAAGAAGAGGGGACACATGTTGATGTAGAAGAGACATGAAGAAGAGGGGACACATGTTGATGTAGAAGAGACATGAAGAAGAGGGGACACATGTTGATGTAGAAGAGACATGAAGAAGAGGGGACACATGTTGATGTAGAAGAGACATGAAGGAGAGGGGACACATGTTGATGTAGAAGAGACATGAAGAAGAGGGGACACATGTTGATGTAGAAGAGACATGAAGAAGAGGGAACACATGTTGATGTAGAAGAGACATGAAGAAGAGGGGACACGTGTTGATGTAGAAGAGACATGAAGAAGAGGGGACACGTGTTGATGTAGAAGAGACATGAAGAAGAGGGGACACATGTTGATGTAGAAGAGACAATGAAGAAGAGGGGACACATGTTGATGTAGAAGAGACATGAAGAAGAGGGGACACATGTTGATGTAGAAGAGACATGAAGGAGAGGGGACACATGTTGATGTAGAAGAGACATGAAGAAGAGGGGACACATGTTGATGTAGAAGAGACATGAAGAAGAGGGGACACATGTTGATGTAGAAGAGACATGAAGAAGAGGGGACACATGTTGATGTAGAAGAGACATGGAGAAGAGGGGACACATGTTGATGTAGAGGAGACATGAAGAAGAGGGGACACATGTTGATGTAGAAGAGACATGAAGAAGAGGGGACACATGTTGATGTAGAAGAGACATGAAGAAGTGGGGACACGTGTTGATGTAGAAGAGACATGAAGAAGAGGGGACACATGTTGATATAGAAGAGACATGAAGAAGAGGGGACACATGTTGATGTAGAAGAGACATGAAGAAGAGGGGACACATGTTGATATAGAAGAGACATGAAGAAGAGGGGACACATGTTGATGTAGAAGAGACATGAAGAAGAGGGGACACATGTTGATATAGAAGAGACATGAAGAAGAGGGGACACATGTTGATGTAGAAGAGACATGAAGAAGAGGGGACACATGTTGATGTAGAAGAGACAAAGAGGGACACATGTTGATGTAGAAGAGACATGAAGAAGAGGGGACACATGTTGATGTAGAGAGACATGAAGAAGAGGGGACACATGTTGATGTAGAAGAGACATGGAGAAGAGGGGACACATGTTGATGTAGAAGAGACATGAAGAAGAGGGGACACATGTTGATGTAGAAGAGACATGAAGAAGAGGGGACACATGTTGATGTAGAAGAGACATGAAGAAGAGGGGACACATGTTGATGTAGAAGAGACATGAAGAAGAGGGGACACATGTTGATGTAGAAGAGACATGAAGAAGAGGGGACACATGTTGATGTAGAAGGAGACATGAAGAAGAGGGGACACATGTTGATGTAGAAGAGACATGGAGAAGAGGGGACACATGTTGATGTAGAAGAGACATGAAGAAGAGGGGACACATGTTGATGTAGAAGAGACATGAAGAAGAGGGGACACATGTTGATGTAGAAGAGACATGAAGAAGAGGGGACACATGTTGATGTAGAAGAGACATGAAGAAGAGGGGACACATGTTGATGTAGAAGAGACATGAAGAAGAGGGGTCACATGTTGATGTAGAAGAGACATGAAGAAGAGGGGACACATGTTGATGTAGAAGAGACATGAAGAAGAGGGGACACATGTTGATGTAGAAGAGACATGAAGAAGAGGGGACACATGTTGATGTAGAAGAGACATGACGAAGAGGGGTCACATGTTGATGTAGAAGAGACATGAAGAAGAGGGGACACATGTTGATGTAGAAGAGACATGACGAAGAGGGGTCACATGTTGATGTAGAAGAGACATGAAGAAGAGGGGACACATGTTGATGTAGAAGAGACATGAAGAAGAGGGGACACATGTTGATGTAGAAGAGACATGAAGAAGAGGGGACACATGTTGATGTAGAAGAGACATGAAGAAGAGGGGTCACATGTTGATGTAGAAGAGACATGAAGAAGAGGGGACACATGTTGATGTAGAAGAGACATGAAGAAGAGGGGACACATGTTGATGTAGAAGAGACATGAAGAAGAGGGGACACATGTTGATGTAGAAGAGACATGAAGAAGAGGGGTCACATGTTGATGTAGAAGAGGCTGAAGAGGAGGGGACACATGTTGATGTAGAAGAGACATGAAGAAGAGGGACACATGTTGAGGTAGAAGAGGACATGAAGAAGAGGGGACACATGTTGATGTAGAAGAGACATGAAGAAGAGGGGACACATGTTGATGTGGAAGAGACATGAAGAAGAGGGGACACATGTTGATGTAGAAGAGACATGAAGAAGAGGGGACACATGTTGATGTAGAAGAGACATGAAGAAGAGGGGACACGTGTTGATGTAGAAGAGACATGAAGAAGAGGGGACACATGTTGATGTAGAAGAGACATGAAGAAGAGGGGACACATGTTGATGCAGAAGAGACATGAAGAAGAGGGGACACATGTTATGTAGAAGAGACATGTAAGAAGAAGGGGGACACATGTTGATGTAGAAGAGACATGAAGGAGAGGGGACACATGTTGATGTAGAAGAGACATGAAGAAGAGGGGACACATGTTGATGTAGAAGAGACATGAAGAAGAGGGGACACGTGTTGATGTAGAAGAGACATGAAGAAGAGGGGACACGTGTTGATGTAGAAGAGACATGAAGAAGAGGGGACACGTGTTGATGTAGAAGAGACATGAAGAAGAGGGGACACATGTTGATGTAGAAGAGACATGAAGAAGAGGGGACACATGTTGATGTAGAAGAGACATGAAGAAGAGGGGACACATGTTGATGTAGAAGAGACATGAAGGAGAGGGGACACATGTTGATGTAGAAGAGACATGAAGAAGAGGGGACACATGTTGATGTAGAAGAGACATGAAGAAGAGGGGACACATGTTGATGTAGAAGAGACATGAAGAAGAGGGGACACATGTTGATGTAGAAGAGACATGAAGAAGAGGGGACACATGTTGATGTAGAAGAGACATGAAGAAGATGGGGACACGTGTTGATGTAGAAGAGACATGAAGAAGTGGGGACACGTGTTGATGTAGAAGAGACATTGAAGAAGAGGGGACACATGTTGATATAGAAGAGACATGAAGAAGAGGGGACACATGTTGACGTAGAAGAGACATGAAGAAGAGGGGACACATGTTGATATAGAAGAGACATGAAGAAGAGGGACACATGTTGATGTAGAAGAGACATGAAGAAGAGGGGACACATGTTGATGTAGAAGAGACATGAAGAAGAGGGGACACATGTTGATGTAGAAGAGACATGAAGAAGAGGGGACACGTGTTGATGTAGAAGAGACATGAAGAAGAGGGGACACATGTTGATGTAGAAGAGACATGAAGAAGAGGGGACACATGTTGATGTAGAAGAGACATGAAGAAGAGGGGGACACATGTTGATGTAGAAGAGACATGAAGAAGAGGGGACACATGTTGATGTAGAAGAGACATGGAAGAAGAGGGGACACATGTTTGATGTAGAAGAAGACATGAAGAAGAGGGGACACATGTTGATGTAGAAGAGACATGAAGAAGAGGGGACACATGTTGATGTAGAAGAGACATGAAGAAGAGGGGACACATGTTGATGTAGAAGAGACATGAAGAAGAGGGGGACACATGTGATGTAGAAGAGACATGAAGAAGAGGGGACACATGTTGACTGTAGAAGAGACATGAAGAAGAAGGGGGGACACATGTTGATGTAGAGGAGACATGAAGAAGAGGGTACAAGGGGACACATGTTTGATGTAGAAGAGACATGAAGAAGAGGGGACACATGTGATGTAGAAGAGACATGAAGAAGAGGGGACACATGTTGATGTAGAAGAGACATGAAGAAGAGGGGACACATGTTGATTGTAGAAGAGACATGAAGAAGACGGGGACCAACATGTTGATGTAGAAGGACATGAGAAGAGGGGTACACATGTTGATGTAGAAGAGACATGAAGAAGAGGGGTCACATGTTGGATGTAGAAGAGACATGAAGAAGAGGGGACACATGTTGATGTAGAGAGACATGAAGAAGAGGGGACACATGTTGATGTAGAAGAGGACATGAAGAAGAGGGGACACCATGTTGATGTAGAAGAGACATGAAGAAGAAGGGGGACACTGTTGATGTAGAAGAGACATGAAGAAGAGGGGTACACATGTTGATGTAGAAGAGACATGAAGAAGAGGGGACACATGTTGATGTGAGAAATGTAGAAGGGGACACTGTTATACATGAGAAGAGGGTGACACATGTGATGTAGAAGAGACATGAAGAAGAGGGGACACATGTTGATGTAGAAGAGACATGAAGAAGAAGGGGATCACATGTTGATGTAGAAGCGACATGAAGAAGAGGGGACACATGTTGATGTAGAAGAGACATGAAGAAGAGGGGACACATGTTGATGTAGAAGAGACATGAAGAAGAGGGGACACATGTTGATGTAGAAGAGACATGAAGAAGAGGGGACAACATGTTGATGTAGAAGAGACCATGAAGAGAAGAGGGGACACATGTTGATGTAGAAGAGACATGAAGAAGAGGGGACACATGTTGATGTAGAAGAGACATGAAGAAGAGGGGACACATGTTGATGTAGAAGAGACATGAAGAAGAGGGGACACATGTTGATGTAGAAGAGACATGAAGAAGAGGGGACACATGTTGATGTAGAAAGACATGAAGAAGAGGGGACACATGTTGATGTAGAAGAGACATGAAGAAGAGGGACACATGTTGATGTAGAAGAGACATGAAGAAGAGGGGACACATGTTGATGTAGAAGAGAACATGAAGAAGAGGGGACACATGTTGATGTAGAAGAGACATGAAGATGAAGAGAGGGGCCACATGTTGATGTAGAAGAGACATGAAGAAGAGGGGACACATGTTGATGTAGAAGAGACAGAAGAAGAGGGGACACATGTTGATGTAGAAGAGACATGAAGAAGAGGGGACACATGTTGATGTAGAAGAGACATGAAGAAGAGGGGACACATGTTGATGTAGAAGAGAAATGAAGTAAAGAGGGGACACATGTTGATGTAGAAGAGACATGACGAAGAGGGGTCACCATGTTGATGTAGAAGAGACATGAAGCAGAAGGGGACCACATGTTGATGTAGAAGAGACATGAAGAAGAGGGGACACATGTTGATGTAGAAGAGACATGAAGAAGAGGGGACACATGTTGATGTAGAAGAGACATGAAGAAGAGGGGTCACACTGTTGATGTAGAAGAGACATGAAGAAGAGGGGACACATTTGATGTAGAAGAGACATGAGAAGAGGGGACCCAGTTTGATGTAGAAGAGACATGAAGAAGAGGGGACACATGTTGATGTAGAAGAGACATGAAGAAGAGGGGAACACACATGTTTGATGTAGAAGAGACATGAAGACGAGGGGCACATGTTGATGTAGAAGAAGACATGAAGAAGAGGGGACACATGTTGATGTAGAAGAGACATGAAGAAGAGGGGACACATGTTGATGTAGAAGAGACATGAAGAAGAGGGGACACGTGTTGATGTAGAAGAGACATGGAGAAGAGGATTTTGCAGAATAGGTGACCTTTGAGAGAGTTTGTCCATATTGGCTTTCCATAGCTCAAGTGTTGAGCAGACATTTCATCTTCTCTGAAGCACATATGTCTGTAAGCTTTAACTCTTAAGAACAATGCCGGTGCTAATAGCGCTAGCTTGTCGATGAGGATTGCAATGTTAAGTTAGCATTCGTGCTAATCAGCTGTATGCAATGCTTGGAAATCTAAAGTTGTTGTAATGTGTCCTGGGGGAAATGGAGGAAAATAGAAAAAGACAAAACAAAATAACAAAAGAGTGAAGAAACTAAATCATGAAAAGAAGCTGGTGGAGGATTCGACTCGAACAGTGCCTGATATCCATTATTAGAAACGATGCCAGTGTTTGATATCAGAGCAGCAGATTAATTGTGCTGGCAGTAAGCGACCCCCCATGTTTCAGAGTCTCTGCTCAGTGCGACCCCCCCCCCCCCTCGTTTCCTCCTCTCCTCGCTTCCTCGCCCACACACGGTGCTTCTCGGTGTGAATCTGTTGATAATTGGCCCTCGATCCACTTCAACAGTGAGCCAAACGCTGGCCGGCGCTGTGCCCGCCACCTGTGGTGCATTATGGGCCGCACTCATTTCTAATAAGAGCTAATCCTCCGTGATGTGCCTCGACCCGAGCAGCCAATCAGCACGCAGCCTCCCACACAGGCTGTGTTCAACAACAGAGACGCTTTAGACCTGCTTCAGGTGGACCTCTCTCCAAACGCAGCCTTTTAAAAAACGTTACAAATGGAAAAGCAATCCAGGTCGGATCAACTCACGTTCAAGGGCGCTAATGTTGGGTACGCAAATACAGCAAAGTTCAGCTGAAGTTCAACAAGAGTAATGGATGTCAAACTGATTCATGCAAGCTAACAATAAGAGAAGTGTTGCTGAATCAACAGAGGTGAACCTAAGGTGCGTTTAAGAGACTAAAACCAGTTAGAGCTGAAACTCACAAAGATACACAGTCTCAGAGGTGCTGCATACACTGAAGCTACCTCCAACAGGAATGACTGTTGTCAAGAAAGACAAGGGTTGCAGAAAGATGTAAAGTCTAATCTCTGAGTAATGTTAAACGAAATGCAGCGTTTCCCAGCTCCACAGCTTCAGATCAGAGAGAGTTGCAGAGGTGTCAACAGGCTGCGTTCAACAACAGAAGTGTTTCAGGTGGACCTCTCTCAAAACGCAAACCTCCACACGGGCAGCGCTCAAGAGGGCAGCTTTTAAATATGTTAGAAATAGAAAGCAATCCAGGTCGGATCAACTCTGTGCACGTTCAAGAGCGCTAATGTTGGCAGGAGTGCTGGGTATGCAGCAAAGTTCAGCTTAAGATCAACACGAGTAATGGATGTAAAACAGATTCATGCTCGCTAACAATAAGAGAAGTGTTGCTGAATCAACGGAGGTGAACCTAAGGTGCGTTTAAGAGACTAAAACCAGCAGGAAGGAGCTCAGTTAGCTGAAACTCACAAAGATAAACAGGGTGTTTCTCAATGTCGAGGACGCTTGCTTGGTAGCACATGTCTTCCGAGCGTCTTGCTTCAGAAGCGAGGCAAGAATCCTTCCTGGTATTCGGAAAACAAAGAGTGGAACAGGCGAGCAAGTGTGCAGGTGTGCGTCATATGAGAGGCCCCGCCTCTTACAATTTCCGCCACAGATTTGGGGAAATTGGTCCGTGCGCAAAGCATTATGGGGATTTTAAGACTACGGAGGATACACATGTCTCTAAACGAAGTACGCCGGGCTCGGTAGATTTCCAAGTATGCTAGACATTGCCTTCGGCGGCACTCGATGACGTAGCATGCTTGAAATAGTGGCTCTGGAGCAGCTTTACTCGACATGGAGGAACACCCACAGTCTTAGAGGCGCTGCATAAACTCATGCTACCTCCAACAGGAATATCTCAATGTGTATTTATTTATATATCACATTTAAAACAACCTCAGTAAGACAATCATTAAAAACATGATAAAAACACATTAAAAGTTTTGCTCAACTGCTGTTAAAATCCAGTGCAAAGAGGTGAGGTTTTAGCTGAGATAAGAATAAGTGTTGTTATGCAAGACAGGAAGATATCAGTGGTGAACCGTCAGGACCTCGAGGTATCAGAGAACACCTGGAACACTCAGATAACAATCAATTATATAAATACAGTTTAATAAAATGAATAAATGAGAATGGTATCCGTGTTGTTGATCTGTAATATCACAGTGTGACGTTGATGTGTTTCTCCTTCTCGGACCATGCTACGCATTTCAGTAGAAAAGAAAGCAACCAATCAGATCTTGTTCTGGGTCTCTGGGTAGAATATCCTAATATACAGGTATTCTCCATCCTTGATCGAAGGCCCTGGCCGTTGCTCTGAATGAGAGCGTACGTTTGGACTGACAGTTTGATCAACCAATCAGATATTGATTTGTGGCCAGTGGGCGTGTTCTTTCAGAGTTCCCCTCGGTTCCAGGGTGTTCCAGAAGGCCCACTAGTTCACTGGAGAGAGACAGAGGATCTAGATTAATGCCACGAAGCAATTCATTTGAAGTTTTATTGTTTTTCACGTCGAAATGGCAACAGGTGAAGAATTGTTGTCAGTACCCTTTACAAGACGACAATTCAGTGAGAAGACGGACATTATAACGGTGGCGGAAGTGTGTGTGTGTGTGTGTGTGTGTGTGTGTGTGTGTGTGTGTGTGGGGGGGTTTCTGCTGATAACTGCGACATTAGACCACACACACACACACACATAAACACACACACACACACACACACACACACACACACACACACACACACACACACACCTAGTGGGACTAGAAGGGC
>NW_022992260.1:0-35882 GCF_902827175.1 Gymnodraco acuticeps
AAGAAGTTTAAAGATTTATATTGCGGATATTATCAGTACATCTGATTCAAATTAACATGTGTATTAAAGGATGTCAGTGGATTATCCCTAAATCAGTAGATTTAGGGAACGTTTACAGATAACAGATCAAGCTAGGATACCGAAGCAAGTTAGCAACAGACGTTGAACAACCTTTTAATTGTAAATTCCATTCTCTTAATGTCATTTGGTCCAACGTTGTTGAATTAGAGAAGAGGGGCTTCTAAACAGGATTGTATGCGGGGGTGGAGGGAGTTAAATATTAGATAAATATAACTTTGGTGCGTGTAAGAGTGAGTGTTTTTAGCAGAGCCATATTGTGTCCTTGTGATTATGTTGATTATTACCTGCCTGTATAATGTTGCAGCTCAGCTGATTTTGGATTGATGGCAAAGGGAGAGGGACTTAAGTGAGTGTGAAAACACAAGGTAAGTTTAATACTACTGTTTTATATAAGTAAGCATACTAAACATGTATTATATCACTGTAAGTAATCTTGTTAGTAACCTACTGTATGGCAGGTGGAGGGGCAGTGATGTTACAGGTGGAGGAGCAAAACTGCAAGACTGCAAACTCACAAGACAGAGAAATCGAAGTTTGTTCTCCAGAGATGAGGTTAATTTCACTTCAATTTTTTCATATTTTCTAAAGATGTGGAAATGGCACATAAAAAAACTTGAGAGCTGTAACCAAGACAACTGTAACAACATGAGTAGACAGCCACCAAGGTTTTTCAAGTCCCTCTCTTACTCCATTTTGCCAACCCAAACTTCCAGGTACATGACGGGACACCTTGCTTGTTTTTGTTGTTTGCGCTCCTCTGGCAGGTGGAGGGCAGTGATCCCTTCCCTTCTTCCCTCAATCTTTGAGACTAATGTAAGTAGAAGACATGGCACTGTAAATGTTCGAACATTTAAAATAAGAAATATTACTTTTGTTACTAAGAGTTCATACTTATTATACCTGTGTCACCTTTCACACTATCGCTGTGATCATGAGCTATGGGCTTTGTAGATACAGGTCCCGGGGTGAATCGTGGTGCAGGGGCCCTTCTCTTTTTGACCACAGGGCGATGCACGAAGATGGTGGTATAGCCTCTGCTCTCAGCCTAGTCTTGCCCTTTTTTGTCTTGACAAACTGGTCTGCATCAAAATGTGCCTGCGGAGTGACTTGAGGTTACTTCACACACAGAACAACTGTGTCTGAATCTTGTCTGCCCACATACATATTCCATAGTGGTTGAATACACAGTATTAGGAAACACTTTATACTTACTGGACATGTTATATTCATTACATACTGTATATAAAATATGACCAAGAATGTGAGACAACTTTATAGAAATTCATATCACATATGTTACTGATGCCATTTGTCATACTTTGTTAAACTCACAAATAATAAAGTTCCATAACTTCAGTTGGGAACAAAGACCACACCTTATCTCCCCAAGGCAATTTCCCATCCAATAGGTGTGCTATATAGGTGTGTATAACCCTTTCTCCTGTCTGTTTATCCCTCTTTCAGCACAAGAACCAGAGGGGGATTCAATGGAGCCTGAATACCTGCACTGAGACCCTCACCCTGCACCCTGAGTCTCAACTCTGTGTTTTTCAAGCCTTTCCCTGTTTTTTGTATTAAACAAAACATGAAGCTTTCCCAATGGTGTGGTTTTCGTTTTGTGAAAAAGTGCAAATGCAGTGTTTGTATATAAATCACATATTTTGTTGCTGTTGGTTGTGAAATTGCTCCTGCTTCCTCCGCTCTGTGTCAGTGGGGAAGCTGTACATTCGTACTCCTTTCTCTGAGCGATTGGAGCATCCCCAGGCAGCACAGCAAACCATGGTGGCGACTAGGAGGCAGCACAGCACACCAGGACAACACGGAGGAAAAGGCACAGACAAACTGCATGATATGCTATTCAATGTTTATTGAATTCCATGTATTTGCAATGGATGTTCCTAAAACAACACATTTAACATCATCATCATGCTGCTGCTAGTCCTTTGATAGTCACCTGTCGGTCTCCTGTCCTTTCTGAAAGCCATAAAGATGACATTAGTCATTTAGATAACTTGTGTCCTCAATTACCATGGTTACTGAAACTACCATGAATTAAAAAAAATGGTAGACATTAATCTAATCTGAATTTTAAAGCATTACTTTAGATCCCCTCCCTCTAAATATATCAAACATTAGAAAGTGATGCTCCTGACTACCATACAGGTTTAACCCTTAAAGACCTAGACGGAATTTTCGCCTGCCTGACTCTCCTGTATTTATTTGTTTCTCCTAACCTGTTCTAACCTTTTCTTGCAGTCAGCATCAAGTGCCTTACCTCATTTGATTCAGGAGAACCTCTAGTTCAAGTCTGGCTAATTTGAAGTCCAAATTTTACCATAACTTTGTGTGATAATGGCTGAATTTACCAGCACTTTTCAAAAACGCCAGTACAAATGTTGTGTTTTTTTACTGTTTACTCCGCCAGGAACATAGGGATTTTCTTTTTTATTATTTACAAAGCTGCATTTAGATGTTTTAGGCTTTCAAATTAAATTTCATCTGCATATTATGTTCCCTGAGCAAGTTACAGCTATTTATTACAATATTATCCTAGGCGTTTTTCAGTGAAAAACGCCTAGGATCATATGGAATAATTAAAACGAAATGTATTTCCATATTTAAATGACTGATCATGTTTCTTCTGTCAAAAAAAGGTTGAGAGAGTAAACAATTAAACCATAACAGATGACATTGCAACAAAAATAACTTGTTTCAGAGATATATATTATCATTTGAACATTGAAATACAAACACAAACAGTGAAACAAATTCAAAGTGCAAATTAACAAAGTGCAAATTATATTAAAACTATAAACAAAGTATTAGGAATATATAGAAAGTGCAAAAGTACAAAGAGCAAATGATCTTCAAACTATAACCAAAATATTAGAAAAATATATAAAGAGCAAAGGAAATGTATCCACATTCATCATGGTCTGGGTCGCTCAGATGTACAGCTCTGCTGATTGCCATGAACCTGTCTCTTGTCATGACAGAAGCAGGAAAGAGAACACTTAGGTGTGATCCCTTCCTCCAGTAGTCACTTACTTTTAGCAGTTTTAGAAGTGCCATAAGGCCGACATACATGAGGAATTTTACCGGCTTTCCCAAACAAACTTTTCCCCCTTAGCCTGCTCCTTTTCAGCATTTTTGTTTGTGTTCTTGCAGATGATATTTACAGCTTGGTTGTTAAAACAATTTCTAAATATTTGTGCAGGAGTATACTCCACACCAACAAAACCTTGGACTCCAGGGGCTCTTTTCGGGCAAAAGTGTGGTAGTTGTTGGGCAGTATCTGGCACGTTCCAAACAGCTCCTGGCTCTTCTGGGGTCAGAGATGTTTTTTCCCTCTTCCTCTTCCTCTCCCTTTCACTGTCAGGGGGGCTGGCATTGGTTTGGCCTTTTTTCTGGATGCTGCACCCTCCTGGCCACATTCTTTTCCCTCTCGGTTTGAAGGAGGCCTACTGATGGGGACAGGGGCTTGTGCATCCCCTCTCTCATCCTCTGTACTAAAATAAAAGGGAGGAAAATATACAGATATAAATGTCTGAATTTATTTTATTTCCTTTATTGCTTTTATTTCTCCAGTGTCATCCTATCTGTTTTCTAAACACAGTCTCAACTTTTGATTTGATTCACACTTTATCCCTCTGCTAACATTACTAGTTGATGGAATCAGTAACTGAATTGTAATGCAATGAATATATAACATTAGACCTCATAACAAACAACCAAAGAGGGCAAGCGGAATGAGGCAATACATGAAAGGTATTGCTTGACGTTTTTTTACTGAAATAAATAGTAGCCTCTATTGATAGTGAATCTTGAGCTCAGGACTTCACTTTATGACACAATTACGGCAAATGGCCATCCATTATAAAAACTCTTAGGACTAATTATTTTCGGCGTTATACAGAAACAACAACCGATAAATGCAACACAAACAATAAGAAATAAGCAAAGTTACTCACTTTTTATCTTCGAAGGGTCGGATCAATCCTGTGATCATACTCCTCTTCATTGCCAGTTGTCAGCTTCAGAATCTGAGGAATCCACCGCTGCATCGCTAAGCGGTCCGCCAGACCAAATAAATTCTACGGCTTCTTCCGTAGTGTAATGCCATTTTGACATGTTGGTTTGAATTTGTCTTGGGATATGTGTGTGTGTGTGTATGTATGTGTATTTGTGTGTGTGTGTGTGTGTGTGTGTGTGTGTGTGTGTGTGTGTGTGTGTGTGTGTGTGTGTGTGACTGTATCTAGATATCTCGTGTTGTATTTATTTCTCTTACGCTGGCAGAATTACTCTTCTTTAGTATTACTCTCTCCTCTCTCTGTTTCTCTTTGTTTATCTCCCGCCGCCAAAAACATACACAGCAACCTATGTTGATTGGTCGAGAAGATGGTAGCATGGGCAGAGGTTTGCCTGGACCTTTACATTTTAAACCTATCCGGACACAGGGGGGTGGGACTTAGTCTAAAACCTTTGCTGTTTGGCTCAGACAGAGGGGCCGCGTGGGTCTCCTTGACGAATCAAGGCTGTAAAATGTGATAACGTTGCCCCGATCACGTCGGAGCCACTGAATCCCGGAAAAGGACATAGTGATACCAGCAAAAAGCCTAGAATAGCCGCTTTACCTCACTTTTTAAATCAGATGGATAGGATTAGCGGTTAAAAAGTTATTAAGCATTTTAGAACGCTACCTCTTTGAAGCCGCGGGCGGCTCGCTCGGCCTTTAAGGGTTTTAAGAAGATAATATTGGTTTTAAAGAATTCAAAGCTATAAATAAACAGCAACAGGCTCTTTAACCAAGGCACTGTTAGCCGAACATGTAAACTAGTTGTTCACACTAATCCTAATATTATCACTTAATATTAGCAAATTCTATTTTATTTTTTAAAACATATTGATGTAAATACATACACATATCGATTTGTTGTATACATTTTGCAAATCAAAACCTTTATTCACTAATAATTACCAAAAATCGTAGTTCTATCTCCTGTTATCAATGCATTCACATTGCCCGCCATGAACTTCCGGGGAACGATCCTCTTCTACATGAACCACGTGACGATAACCGTTTTTGGACTTCCGTTGTCGTAACTCTTCTATTATATGGCTCTGGCTCTGATAGGCCAGAAGTCGGTTTGATTGCATTAGGGCTCGATTGCTTATCCTGTCTGAGTAGCCCGGATGAGGCTGCATCGCAATTTTTGACGTCGAATTTTACACACCGAATTTTTTTACATCGAATTTTAAACACCGAAATATTTGACGTCGAATTTTTTTCACTTGAATTTTTAGGATCTGAATTTGAACATTCGAATTTTTTCAACTTGAATTTTTACATTTTTATTTCACATAGATAAATTCGGAGCAAAACAAATTCAGATTCATGATTTTCAAAGTAATTATTTTCAATGCTATAAATTCGGTGTCTAATAAAATTCAAATACTTCTGTCTCTTGTTTGCTTCCATACCCGAGATCAGCCTCTTAATTTACCCAGGGCTTAGTGCTTGGCTTTGGGCATGACAATTCAGGAAACTCCCCTGAGTATTTTATTAAATATCTGAACTTTGGAGAGGAGTTGGGGGACACACGACACATCAAATCACATCTACAGATCAAGACGAAGCTAGTGGAAGTACTCCTAGCGTGTGAAAATGTTTGTGAAAAACGTGTGCAAAGTCTCCGAAAACGGAGCAGTGGCTGTGAAGCTAGCTTTGCGGCTAGCTGTTATTGTTTGAAGTTGTTGCTATGGAAACAACATGACGGAGAAAAAATTAATATCTTCTACATATAATAACGGACAAAGTAAAGAATGAAGTGTAGGCTATGCCTGTTTGAAGTTGTTGCTAAGGAAACAACATGACGGAGAAAAAGTATAATCTTCTACATATAATAACGGACAAAGTAAAGAATGAAGTGTCGGCTATGTTTAAATGTTCGGAATTTGACCGTGATGGCCCTCTTGAGTTGCCGTAAAATATGACGAATATGACGGATGACGGATGCGACAGAAATACACCCGAACATATCTGGTAGCCCGAACATATCTGGTACTGACACCGGCCCGTCTCCCCCATTCTCATTGAGTATTTTACAAAGAGTGAAACAAACAGCGCCCCTCTAGATGTTATGGTGAAACAGTAGATTGCACTCACTGTTGCGAGAGGAGGCCAGCCGAATCTGGCTTCCCTTGGTGAAAAAAAATGGAGGGATTGACCAATCAGATGAGGCTCACGTGATGCCCCTGCCAACCTGTGATTAGTCAGGGCCATGCCAAGGGAAGCCAGAGGCGGCTGGCTTCCCTTGCCTCACAATCCAATCAAATCGCATAGTGTTGCAGTGACGCATACTAAAATCCGGAAGTAAGCTGCGCTCGGTGTCCCTCGACAAAAAAGCTATGGGATTTCTCCATAGGATTTAGGAAAATAGCTCGAAATAAGGTCAGTGGAAAACGAACCTGTTAGATAAATGCAAGTTTTGTTCAGTCGGATAATATCCACATGTCTACCCTACTTTTATAATTTTCGAATCATAAATCTAATCGATAGAAGATAGATAGCGTCACTGCACCACTCTCACCGCCGTTAGAATGTAGCAAGCAACTGAAGCAAGTGCAATTATGGAGGGTGGAGATTTGGAGTATTTCATCAAAAATAATTGTACTAAACTTCCTCTACAGCAGCAACACCAAATACAATCTGATGACAGGCCAATGCCCAAACTGGAGCTGTGTACAGCGAGGAAAAAAGGAGCGAATCGGACGTAAAACGTTAAATGTCTCCTGATTAAGTTTGTGAATGAATGCTTATTAGAGTTTGGGCTGGAGAGTGCGTGCGGACCTGTCGGTTAGATAACAGGCGTGTGTATGTCCTGCATCTGATACAAATGTATGTAAAATGATACCGGGTGCTGTAATCACTCATCTGGTTACGTTATTACATTGACCACCACACCCCCGACCCAAAAGAAAGGACGTATTATTGGCTTCCCCTAATTTTTTTCCCACGCCACGCTACTGGTCAGGAGTCAGTGTCTCTCCCCCAAACTCACACATATACAATTCGATATGAACTGAAGAGCCGCATGAAACTAGGCAAAGAGCCGCATGCGGCTCGAGAGCCGCGGGTTGGCCACCCCTGTTCTAGTCGGATGATCCATTAGTTGTATTAAGTTGTGTTTATCCGTGATCCGTTTTAAGTTCTTTCTATTTTGTTTGTCATTCGAGTTTATGTTAAAGTCTCTTAAAATGATTAGCTCTTTGTTGGAGTCACAGAAATTCAGCATGAGTTTTACCTGATCATAGAAATCCACCTTAGTGGTGGGTTGTCGATATAGGCAAATCATGGTGAGGGACATTTCCTCAGATAGTGTGATTTCCACACCAACACAATCAAACTCAATATTAGCTGGAAGAGCAATCTCCATACAAGTAATGGTATTCCTCACATAAAGTAACACACCCCCTCCTTTTCCCTTCAGTCTGTCCTTCCTAAACACATTATATCCTGACATAGATACAATAATGCAGGGGTCGGCAACAGGCGGACCGCGGTCCGTATCCGGACCCAGACCTATACGGACCCGGACTTATAATCAATACATTAATAGGGGATTTCAATTTTGAGGGGACGATTCTATTTTAACCGCCGCAGACAGGGGGCGAAAGAGACGAGTGAGCAATACAGGGAGAGAAACACAGAAGAAGAGACGAGAGCATGGCAGAGAGAAGCGGAGAAGAAAGTGAGTAAAGAGAATAATTAGCGATACAGGGAGAGAAGACGGAGAGGAGAGTGAACAGGCGTGTTAGCGGCAGACAGGGAGAGACAAATAATTACACATGGCGCTCTCCAAGAAGAGGAAAGTGGACAGTGAGAACAGAGCTTTTAACCCTGAGTGGACAGACTCATTCATGGTCATCCTGCCCACTGGGAGCACAGAACCAGTGTGTCTCATTCAGAGACCGTGGCGCTCATTAAAAGTGCCAAAACGCCACTATGAGACAAAACACAAAGTGTTTGACCAAACATTCCACGTCAGAACTGAGGTCACAAAAAATAAGCAGTCTCAGAGCCCAATATGATCAGTCCACCTGGATCAAAATTAAAACTAAATATCGTTCCAGGTCAGGCTAACCGAGGCTAACCAATAGGCGCATTCACACCGCAGTACTTTTCCCACAAAGGTTCATGAGAACTCTTTAGTTCAACACCATATCCCAGCATGCATTGCGGCTAAAACAATCGATGTTTTAGCCTATCAAAACCTCTGAAAAAAGAAAGGTGTCTCTCAGAATCGAAAGAGAAAAACCTATGGGAAAAACACAAAAGCATTGTACACAATTTAAACCAATAAATGTTGTATAATTAACAAGGATAAACTGATGTTTTTTGGTTGATGAGTACTGCAGATATCACTGTTAAATCATTTGATCATTGGTTTTATTATGAAAACGTCGAGACCGGAAATACTGTTTTCAACCCGTAACTTTACATGGAGGATGTACCTCAAATCATCTTCGTAATATCTATCAAACTATAGATCCTACATATCGACTAGACGTGGATTCTAAAAGTACAATATACACTTCTCGCTAGAAATCTAATCAAAAAGCGTTTTAATGGCCAAACTATCCTACAATTTAGGATTTTACAGAGAGGGTTATTTGTGAATAAACGACCATCTGTAACATTAGCATTCAACGGGAGCACTAGAGGGCGAACACTTTAAAACGTAATTATAGGTCGTATTAAGCGCTTGAACAAACGACACATTTGGTCGTAATAAGGGCCTGAACAATCGGCCCATTTGGTCGTATGAGTTGGAGGACTTGTTGGTTTTAGCCAAGATTCAGATATTCCCAAACAGTCAATATTGGACTCAAGGAGGAGATGTTCTAGCGATTCATGTTTATTGCAAATGCTGCGGAAATGTAAATGTCCACTGAATAGTCCCTTCGGCTTGCACCGAGGATCCCACACCATTTTTGCTTGATTCACTGTTTGAAACATTTTTGTGTAACAGTGTTTTTTAAATACCGGATTTCTATAGGCAGACAGAGCTACACTCTAAAAACGAATTCAGGCGACCTTTCACCTCCACTTAATTAAATGCATGGTTGCAAGATAAAAATGTGAGTTAATTGATTTAGATAAACATTTTAAGTTGCAAACATTAATTTATAAGTTGTGTTGACGTAATAATGTTGGTAATTATATCAACTTGCTATCCTGGCTCCAAGATGGTGGAATGAGCTCCCCATTGACATCAGGACAGCAGATAGCTTGCACATCTTCCGGCGCAGACTGAAAACTCATCTCTTTCGACTCCACTTCGAGCGATAGAACTATTAACAAAGCACTTATATACTAATAAAGGACTGGCTTATCTAAAGCCAGTTGAGTAGCACTTGAAATGTTTGGCTCTATGAAACCTGATGTACTTATATGATTCTGTTTTCTTCAAGGTTGTGTCTTCCTGGTCGAATGTACTTATTGTAAGTCGCTTTGGATAAAAGCGTCAGCTAAATGCAATGTAATGTAATAATGTAATGTAACTTAATATTGTGTGTAATTTGAACTCTGATTTCGGTGTTAATTGACTTAAAACTAAATTCAAGTTGTAGTAAGTAATGCAATTGGCTTGATAACTTAATTGTTCTACACCTTGAGTTAAGGATTTCAAGTCCACTCCCACTTAACATGCCTGGACAAGTTCCCACAGTTAAGACAAATAGAAATATACAAAGGACATTTTAAGGTGAGTGTCATCTTTTGTCATTCAAATACAGTAGATAGCCTTGTAGTTGCACTGTATAGGCAAACTTAGCAGCCTTTGAACTGTGAATAGTTCTGTGAGAGGATACAAAGTAGTAGAGGCTACTGTGAGAGTAAAAATACTTTGGTTACTATTGTGATATCGCTTTTTATTAAAAATGAATCTCGGTGAAGCAGATCAAGGACATGCTTCTTGAGGTAGGATCGCTATTTAGAGTTGTCATTGAAATGCAAATTGTTGGCAGTCACCCATTCAGAATATATTCATTGTGGTAATTTCTCTTTTTTTCCTTTTTCAAAAATAGCACAATACAATTGAAATAAGCAGAGAACTATAGCCATCCACTGCCTTGTCGTGTACCTTGGAGAAAAGGAAGAGGACCTTTTCAAGGAGTTTAGCGGCGTAATTAAAAATCTTGAAATAAAATAAAATCCATGGGCACAGTGCTCTGACAAAAGCACTGCTCTCTGTCAGCTACATTTTGAAGCATATTTCACTTTTAGCCACACCCCAATCAATAATATCTTAGCAACGTTCAGCATGGATAGGTGTTGACAGCAATGGCATGGGAAAAGGATTGTGTAACATTTGAAAGGTGGCTTCTGCTCTTCACTTAACCAGTTCAAATATTGTATGGAACTTGCAAAAAAGATGAGAAGGTACACTAAAACTTGCACGGTTGTGATTGTCTATCCACATGCATTTAAACACTAGGCAAAGTACTTAAAAGCACCTCTGTGTGTCTTCAGGACCACATTGCCATGACGACACACACATGCAGACTCAATAGGTGAAAACAATACCAGCGTTGCTTTAGCAGCTGGTAATAATGGCTCTGAATTCGCTAAGAGTGACAGTTTAAAAAGTATGCATTACCTAATTCATTATCTCTTATGCGCTAACCTATTATTTAATGTGCTTCAAAAGGACATGAATATCGCCTTCATCAGTGACCGGTCCACCCCAGGATCTGACCATACGATGGCAACCATCGTGGTCGAGGGAAACAAATGAATGAGCAAGCATTCTGCGTTAAATGTGTTCATACTGTTTGAAATAATGACTGTCGGCAGTGCAAACATCTTTGTTACATCTTTTGTAAAATTGATGTGTGTGATCTGCAGATTGGTGGCCATTGAGAGCTTGTTTCTGTAGTTTTACAAAAACTTTACAGATTTGATATATTTGGCACTAGTTTTAAATATGCAAAGGCCTCTAACTTCGTTGTGATGGCAGCATGTATTTGCTGTGTCCCCATTTCCCATGGTAATATGGCTAATGTGTTTATTTATTATTTGTGGGGCAATTTAAATGTGTTATTTATCTTTTTTTTCAAGATTTAAATGAAGCTCAGCGCAAGTTCTTTCAGGAAGACTGGGTGTACATTCACTCCGCAGCTGCATATCATCAGCTCATCACAGGCGTTCTCTTTAACCTATTACATTTCACCTCATTCTCCAGCAGCCAATCAATGTGCTGCAGCCAAACTATAAAATGGTTCTCCTCTCTCCTGCAGTCAGCTGTGATTTCAGGTGTTCATGCACCTTATCATATGGCATGTGTCAATAAATGTTCAAACTAAATGAATTCTCTCCTGATTGAAACATCATGTGTTGAAATAAACAACAGCAGTTCAAAATAAAAAGTGAATTGCCTAATATTTTTGTTGTGGAATCAATGAATTAATTTCTTTAAAAGGCAAAAACATGAAAAAGCTAAGAAAAAAAACTATTGACTACAATATATTTGGAGCAACTTAATTTATAAATGGTTGTCAACTTAAAAACGTGTGTTCACAATGATGATAATTAAGTACATACAACTTAAAATTCCTTTTAAATCATACGGTAAAACAAGTTGGAGCAACTTAATTTTTGGAGTAATCAACTTCGTAACAGGTACGTCGTTGAAAGAAAAAGTGTTACCAACCCGTCCTTAATCCGGAGAAAAAGGGACGGTGTGGGTCCTTTGTTCTCAAAGAATATTGACTGGTATGTCAATATACTTCTAATCCTTTTCTCCTCCGTGAGAGAGAAAAAGAAAAGCGTCCTCGCTACCGTGGTGTCGGTAGTAAGGGGAAGCTAGCTAGCAACAGGTGCGTAGCTAGCTTGAGAAAAATCAAAACCTTACCACTTTCCGGGGAAAGAAACGGCGAGGTCGATTTTAATACTAACTGGCGTTAGTATTACCGTCTTCTTGCGAAGCAGAAGGAGTAGCCGGCGAGCGCCCGTCGACCGAAATGGTTATATTTGGGTTCAGTCTGTGGACCGTTAAGCTTGTCCGGCTACTATAGAGATGTGCTCTGAAGCGAGAAGAGGTGTTTGAATGACGCATGCGTCGTGGCGCAAGCTACTTATAGGGGGTGAATTCCCTGACGCTGACGTCAAGATCACCAGCCAATCAGGATTGGCGTAATGAGATTGATGCTTCTGTTTGCTCCGCGATGAGGCGCATCCCATAGTGAGACATCGAACGGAGTGTTATGAATGAGAACTTGTATACCGAATGAGGGTAATTAAGTACATACAACTTAAAATTCCTTTGAAATCATGTGGTAAAACTAGTTGGAACAACTTAATATTTTGAGTAATCAACTTCAAAACTTGTGTTTATAATACCAATTATTAAGTAAGTGGTAATTAAAAACACCTCTGATTGTAGAAGAAAAGCCTTCTCCCCTAACTCAAATAACTTTGTTGCTTTAAGACAATTTCATTAGAAGTTGTCTTAACTCAATAAACATTGATGCAAACTGTTGCGTTGATTTTCTTTGTTGAGCCAAGGCATTTGTTTTTAGAGTGTACCATTTTACTAAAAGGAAACTCAAAATCCATCATTATTATGAAGCCGGCACAAGTATTTACAATATTTTATTAAACAATTGTCACCAATTCTCATCACTCAGTAAAGCCATTAACCCACCCTAATTCTTACAGGAGTTATGAAGCATTGTCTAATGGTAAGGCAAGGCAAGAAAACGCAAGTTTATTTATATAGCACCTTTCAACACAAGGCAATTCAAGGTGCTTTACAAAAATGAAAGACATTCAGACAAAGGCATTTTAAAAAAATGTTTTAGTGAGACCTGTAAAGACACCATTACAATAGTCAAGTCTACTGAAGATAAAAGCATGGACAAGTTTTTCCAAATCCTGCTGTGACATTAGTCTTTGAAGAACCAGCACCTTACCGTGGTAGAGAGGTTTGTGTGCCCTGATGAACCTGGGGGCTGTGTTGTCTGGAACCTTGTGTTCCTGGTAGGGTCTCCCATGGCAAATTGGTCTCAGGCAAGGGGCCAGACTAAGATTGGTTCAAAAGACCTCATGAAAGAAAAACTAAGAAGTGAGGATACCCGGCCCGGAGGAAGCCCGGGGTCCCCTTCTGGAGCCAGGCCCAGAAGGAGGACTCGTCGGCGAGCGTCTGGTGGCCGGGCTTGCCACGGAGCCCGGCCGGGCCCAGCCCGAAAAGGCAACGTGGGCAACACCTCCGCTTCTCCGTCCCGCGGGCCCACCACCTACGGGAAACATCGATGGGGTCGGGTGCACTGCCAGAAGGGTGGCAGTGAAAGCGGAGGGTCTCGACGGACCAGACCCGGGCGACAGAAGCTGGCTTTGGGGACGTGGAACGTCACCTCTCTGGGGGGGAAGGAGCCGGAGCTTGTGCGGAAGGTGGAGCGTTACCAGTTGGATCTGGTTGGGCTCACCTCTACGCATAGCGTCGGCTCTGGAACCTTACTTCTGGATAGGGGTTGGACTCTATTCTTCTCCGGAGTTGCTCAAGGTGTGAGGCGCCGGGCGGGTGTGGGGATACTCACAAGTCCCCGGTTAGGTGCTTCGTTGTTGGAGTTTACCCCAGTGGACGAGAGGGTCGCCTCCCTACGCCTGCGGGTTATGGGGGGGAAAACTCTGACTGTTGTGTGTGCTTATGCACCCAACAGCAGTTCAGAGTATACGGCCTTCTTGGAGACCCTGGAAAGAGTCCTGTATGGGGCTCCTGAAGGGGACTCTTTAATCTTGCTGGGAGACTTCAACGCACATGTGGGCAATGATGGAGACACTTGGAGGGGCGTGATTGGGAGGAACGGCCCCCCTGATCTGAACCGGAGTGGTGGTTTGTTACTGGACTTCTGTGCTAGTCATGGATTGGCCATAACAAACACCATGTTCGAACATAAGGATGCTCATAAGTGTACGTGGTACCAGAGCACCCTAGGCAGAAGGTCCATGATCGATTTCGTTATCGTATCATCGGACCTGAGGCCGTATGTTTTGGACACTCGGGTAAAGAGAGGGGCGGAGTTGTCAACTGATCACCATCTGGTGGTGAGTTGGGTCGAGTGGCGGGGGAAGCCTCTGGATAGACCTGGTAAGCCCAAACGTGTAGTTCGGGTGAACTGGGAACGTCTGGAGGAGGCCCAAGTTCAGGAGGCCTTCAACTCACACCTCCGGCGGAGCTTTTCGGGCATTCCTGTGGAGGTTGGGGACATTGAACCAGAGTGGTCGGTGTTCAAAGCCTCTATTGCCGAAGCCGCGGCGGGGAGCTGTGGTCTCAAGGTCCTAGGTGCCTCAAGGGGCGGTAACCCTCGAACCTCCTGGTGGACACCGGTGGTCAGGGAAGCCGTCCGACTGAAGAAGGAGGCCTTCAGGGATTTGTTATCCCGGGGGACTCCCGAGGCAGTTGCAAGGTACCGACAGGCCCGAAGGGCAGCAGCCTCATCCGTGGCCGAGGCAAAGCAGCGGGTGTGGGAGAAGTTCGGAGAAGACATGGAGAAGGACTTTCGGGCGGCACCAAAGTTGTTCTGGAAAACTGTCCGACACCTCAGGAGGGGGAAGCAGGGAACCATCCAAGCTGTGTACAGTAAGGATGGGACGTTGTTGACCTCAACTGATGGAGTGTTAGGGCGTTGGAAGGAACACTTTGAGGAACTCCTGAACCCGACAACTCCGCCCTCTATGTTAGAGGCAGAGCTGGAGTATGACGGGGGATCAACACCAATCTCCCGGGGGGAGGTCACTGAGGTCGTCAAACAACTCCACAGTGGCAAAGCCCCGGGGGTGGATGAGATCCGCCCGGAAATGCTGAAGGCTCTGGGTGTTGAGGGACTGTCATGGTTGACACGTCTCATCAACGTTGCGTGGAAGTCGGAAACAGTACCGAAGGAGTGGCAGACCGGGGTGGTGGTCCCCCTTTTTAAAAAGGGCGGAACAATGCGGATTCCGTCCTGGTCGTGGAACGACGGATCAGCTTTTTACTCTCGCAAGGATCCTGGAGGGGGCCTGGGAATACGCTTATCCGGTCTACATGTGTTTTGTAGACTTGGAGAAGGCGTATGACCGAGTTCCCAGGGAGTTACTGTGGGAGGTGCTGCAGGAGTATGGGGTGAGGGGGTCTCTACTCAGGGCCATCCAATCTCTGTACTCCCAAAGCGAGAGCTGTGTCCGGGTCCTCGGCAGTAAGTCGGACCCATTTCCGGTGAGGGTTGGCCTCCGCCAGGGCTGCGCTTTGTCACCAATCCTGTTTGTAATATACATGGATCGGATTTTGAGGCGTAGTCATGGGGGAGGGGGTCTGCAGTTCGGTGGACTAAGGATTGCACCACTGCTTTTTGCAGATGATGTGGTTCTAATGGCTTCATCGGTCTGCGACCTTCAGCACTCACTGGATCGGTTCGCAACCGAGTGTGAAGCGGCTGGGATGAGGATCAGCACCTCCAAATCTGAGGCCATGGTTCTCAGCAGGAAACCGATGGACTGTCCACTTCAAGTAGGGAATGAGTCCTTACCCCAAGTGAAGGAGTTCAAGTATCTCGGGGTCTTGTTCTCGAGTGAGGGAACAATGGAGCGTGAGATGGGCCGGAGAATCGGAGCAGCGGGAGCGGTACTGCAGTCGCTTTACCGCACCGTTGTGACGAAAAGGGAGCTGAGCCAGAAGGCAAAGCTCTCTGTCTACCGGGCCATTTTCGTTCCTACCCTCACCTATGGTCATGAAGGATGGGTCATGACCGAAAGAACGAGATCGCGGATACAAGCGGCCGAGATGGGTTTTCTCCGCAGGGTGGCTGGTGTCTCCCTTAGGGATAAGGTGAGAAGTTCGGTCATCAGGGAGGGACTCGGAGTTGAGCCGCTCCTCCTTCGTGTCGAAAGGAGCCAGTTGAGGTGGTTCGGGCACCTAGTTAGGATGCCACCTGGGCGCCTCCCTAGGGAGGTGTTCCAGGCACGTCCAGCTGGGAAGAGACCAAGGGGTAGACCTAGGACCAGGTGGAGGGATTATATCTCTTCGCTGGCCTGGGAGCACCTTGGGATCCCCCAGTCAGAGCTGGTTGATGTCGCCAGGGAAAAGAAAGTTTGGGGCTCTCTGCTGGAACTGCTACCCCCGCGACCCGACCACGGATAAGCGGAAGAAGATGGATGGACATTAGTCTTTTAATCCTAGATATGTTCTTTAGGTGATAGTAGGCTGATTTAGTAATTGTTTTAATGTGACTGTTGAAACTCAGGTCAGAGTCCATGACTACACCTATATTTCTGGCTTTATCTGTTGTTTTGAACATTGCAGGCTGAAGCTCAGCGCTAACTTTTATACGTTCTGCCTTGGCTCCAAAAACCATTACCTCAGTTTTGTCTTTGTTTAATTGGAGAAAGTTCTGACACATCCAATCATTGATTTGTTCAATGCACTTACTCAGTGTTTGAATTGGAGCATAGTCTCCTGGTGAAATTGTTACGTACATTTGTGTGTCATCCGCATAGCTATGGTAACTTATTTTGTTGTTCTTCATTATCTGAGCCAGTGGTAGCATGTAGATGTTAAAGAGAAGAGGCCCCAAGATGGAGCCTTGAGGAACCCCACATGTCATATTTGTCAACTCAGATTTGTATTTACCTATAGAAACAACGTTGTTTCTGTCCTTTAAGTAGGATTCAAACCAATTTAGAATTGTTGCCGAAAGTCCCACCCAGTTTTCCAGTCGGTCTAGTAATATGTTGTGGTCAACAGTGTCAAACGCAGCACTGAGATCTAATAATACTAACACTGAAGTTCTGCCACTGTCTGTGTTTAAGTGGATGTCATTGAAGACCCTTACAACAGCAGTCTCAGTGCTGTGGTTTGGACGAAAGCCTGACTGGAACACATCAAAACAGTTATTTAAGTGCAAGAAATTACTCTGTTGAAAAACTACTTTTTCAATGATTTTACCTAGAAATGGGAGGTTTGATATGGGCCTGTAATTGTTCATTACTGAAGCGTCTAGATTATGCTTTTTTAAGAGTGGTTTAATGACTGCAGTTTTCAGGGCCTGTGGAAAAACACCTGAGTGAAGAGACTTGTTTACTATCTGAAGTAGATCTGAGGCCATGCAAGGAAAAACATTTTTGGAATAATATCAAGGCAGCAGGAGGAGGATTTCAGAAGTTGTATAATGTCCTCTAGGTTTTTATCATTAATCTGATGGAATTGTGTCATGGTGTTTGAATTGATTTTAAGTGGACACAGAGACAAAACATTTGCTGTACCTGATGCAGAGGCACTGACTGCTTGTCTGATTTTCTGAATGTTGTCAGTGAAGAAGGAGGCAAAATCATTGCAGGCGCTGGTGGATAGAAATTCAGAGGCTACTGACACTGGGGGGTTAGTTAGTCTGTCGACGGTAACAAACAAGGCACGTGCGTTGTTTTTGTTTTTGGCAATGATATCAGAGAAGGAAGACTGTCGGTATAATATATTCTTATCCTCACTGTGTGAACCTTTGCACTTTCGCCTTACCTCCGACGTTCATAACGATCCACATATTAATTCCAATGAGAGAGTTCCTTTTACACAGCTGTCAAAATATGTATCTGAAAAATCACCAGAGACTGAAATGCGAGTTTGTTGCTGAGAGTTTTGTTTTTCATAGCCGGCACCTTATCCATAATTTGGGTTGCATTCTCCCTCGCACAGCAGAGCACAAGGTGAATGGAAAACAAAGCAGCATCCTGGGAAACACAGTAAACATTAATGTGATATGCCACACTATGAAAAATGTTTACTGTTTGCCACAGTTGAATAATGGGGCTTATTTTATGCACTGGGATGTTTGTGTAATTCATTTAATCAGTGCATGCCTGCTCTTTTCTTCAGGCCATTACAGGGAATTATAGATTATCTTTACCAGCTGTAAACTGTGATGTCATTCAGCATTCAATGCATTTAAATCAAGCCATTTTACCATGGCCAGCCGGTTCAAAATAGTTTATAATGGAGGAGATATTCTCTATTCATGAAGTTGCTCTTTATTGATTTTAGCAGCCTGCAGTGTTCCAGCAGTAGAGCTGGGGCAGGAGACCAATTCAAGCTGAGAAAGGACCCGAGGAGGCTCTATTAAGTCCCCAAAGTCATGCTCGCTGTTCGGAAGGGGAGAGCTCAGTTTAATTAGGGAAGCTTAATGCCGCTTTTTATGAAGCCTGCAGCGGCTGCTTCCCTCCTTCCATTCCTCGTGCTGCATATTCATGACTCCTGTTTTGTTTGAAGGACCAAAAAAAGAACATCCGGATCGCAGCGCTGGGAGTTCGCTTTAACAAACTACTCCCCTGCATTGACACTTTAAATGCTATTTAGCTTCAGCAACTGACCAACACACAAAAAGTACAATTCTAAGACACCAAAAGCTATAAAGTGCCTAGAAATCTATTCATTCAGTAATTACTTACCCAGTGTTATGTTACCAAGATACTGCCTCACAGATCCTCGGGTAGGGTTCTGCCAGCTGTTCCCAAAACCAGGCTAAAAACAAAGGGTGACCGAGCCTCCTTCGTCAGAGCTCCGTAGCTTTGGAACTCCCTGCCTGAGAATCTTAGGCTGGCAGAATCAGTGACATTCACATCTTAAAATTCACCTTTTTATTAAAGCTTTGAACTAATGATGATGATTTTTATGATACAAATAATGATTACTTTATTTTTTTATTATTACTGCCATTGTTGAAATGCTGTATATATTATTGGTTGGGTTTGGGGAATTTTGAGCGCATGCTTTGATGCCACCTGAATGGCCCGTTCTTAATGTAAAGCACTTTGTGAAGTTGTTTTGAAAGTGCTGTATAAATAAAGTTACTATTATTATATAAAGATGCCCTGCAATGTATACATGCACAATTTGTATTTCTGGTGTCTATTTTGTTTATAAATTGTTGTCCTTTTTGTATGTTTCTGTGAATTAAGTAACTTTTCAAACAATAGTTGGGTACAGTTTAAGAAGAAGAAGATGAACCTTTATTAATCCCCCTAGGGGGAAATAAAACGTTTCAATCTGGCTTGTATATTTGTTTTGTTTAATACACACACGCTGTATACAGGACAGTGCACACATGCAAATACACACACATGCAAATACACACACAGTTATACACGCTACACAGAATATACATGCACATGCATCTGGAGAGGGCCAGAACGAAAAGGCTGCCAGTCTAGCCAGCGAGCAGTTGGGGGTTCGGTGACTTGCTCAAGGGCAGGGCCCAGGAGGTGAACTGGCACCTCTCTAGCTACCAGTCCACTCCATAGTTTTTTTGGTCGATCGGGACTCGAACCGGTGACCCTTCCCAGGGGCAAGTCCCTACAGACTGAGCCACTGCCCCCGTAACTACTTGGCTTAAAGGTCCCATGCTTTGACCTATTATACTGATCATAATTCCGTTGTTGAGGTCTACTAGAATAGATTTACATTGTTCAATGCTCCAAAATCACATTTTTTTTTTAAATATTGAAGTTAAAAGCATCAATCTGGTGCACTTTGAGAGCAAAATTAAGAGATCTATGGATACATCTCTCATCACACGTATGAAACAGAACTGTAAACATATTTTTCTTTATGGATATTTTACAAATCACTCCCCTTTTAAACTGTGTTCTTGTTTTGTCATATAGTATTTCATAACTGTTTTTTATTTATTCTCTCTGGCTGTCCATCTCATAATGTTCACTTAGAAACTAGCTGTCAATAGGAATATCATTCAGAAGAATTATAATTTCATGAAAAAATCTGTCACAAAAAGAGGTTGCACATTTAAATTCAGGTGTTGTTATGGCAACGTCAGTGGCCAAACAGCCACATTTACTGCTGCAAATACATTCAAACATGCTGTCGACACGTAAAGCAGTGGCAACTATGCCACCATTTCAGCTGACTTTTTCTCAGAAATACTGTCACATAACATCCATATATTTCAGTGCTAGGTTGATGCTTAGCTAAGCTAACTATGAAACACTTTAACTGACAGGACTCAGGATCAACTGTGTACTGTAAGGTAGCTTCTAGCTTCATGTCGAACAGTAAGTCAACATTTCCCAGAGAGCTTTCTTTTAAATCACCAGGTAACGCTAAAAAACATTACATTTAGATTGTATGACAAAGTGTTTATTTAATATATCTGGCTGGCTATAGCTACTTGCTAACAGTTTAGCTTATCCTCGCGATTCAAAGTAACATCTGTAATTTATGCTTTGCTTACATGTTCGCATAACTTGGAAGTTTACTGACATTTACATACCGTAATTACCTGGTGCAAGTGGTGGCTCTGGGGTTGTTGTGTGAGCCACCACTTGAGAATTGTCGTCTTTTTTAAGAATTTGTTTTTCTTATGTCCATCTTCAAAAACTCTGAGTCCGACTGACAGTTTATTTTAAACATTGTCACAGCTCACAGGATAGGTACCTGTCAGCCAATAAGACAGATGTTTATTTCCATTCAACTCTCTGGTTGGTCTGGTGTCTCGCCTCTGTTGCATTCACTGAACACGGGAAATTACACTCCTGCCGTCCTCTCTAGTGTCATGATGAGGTTCAGGTAAAGCACGGTTAATGTATTATATTATTGACTAAATAATATAATACATGACTTTGAGAGTAGGCAATCTAGGCATATTAACAAAATTAATTAAACATACTTATCACGGCGACGGTGTACTGAGATTATAATTGTTTTTCATTTTTTGCTAGAGGCCCTTAGTGGCTGTGGGGCCCTAAGCGGCCACTTATGTCGCTTAATGGGTCGGGCCGGCTCTGCTGTATAGTATGTGTATTCACTCTCTGTCCTATACACGCCTTGTTGGAGCTCCTGCCCCCCCCCCCCCCCCTCCCTATGAGCCCACTGTGCTCTGATTGGTCAGTTCGCCCACTCTGTTCTGATTAGTCAACCACCGTTACAGCTGAACATCAGTGTTTATGTTTTACAATGGCATTTGTTAGCAACCTAAAATGACACCAGTAATGACAAACAGATGAGAATGCTGCATGGGGTCTGGGTGCCGTGTTGGCGGGACGTTGCAGGGCTCGCTGCTCTGCCCTGTGGGGCTCGAGGAGCGGACAGTGTGAGGTGGATTACTGGTGTTGTTTCCTGGTTGCTGTGTGGGGTCTGCGTGACATGTTAGCAGGACATTGCGGAGCTCAGCCTGAGCTCTGCGGTGTCCCGCTGGCATGGCATTTGGTCTTTATCCAGCATCCAGGGAAACACAGCGGGAAATCCACCTCACAATATCTGCTCCGGGAGGCTCACGGGGCAGACTCCAGAGCTGCTCGGGCGTCCACCCTGGCAGAGGGTGTGCCTATTGTTCTATAGCTGTGTGCCAATTGGTCGAGACTTAGTGACGTCAATAGGCCCCGGAAGAAATAAATGGAAAAATTAAAATCTCCAACGAGGCGTTCTGGGGCAGCATAGAAAGGTATTTTCTGTGTTAGAGTTTTACTCGCTACAGGGTGTACTTTGAGGGTTTGTGACTTTGCAGACCGTTTACATGCATAAAAACCTTCATAACACACAAGGGGACGGGTAATAACCAGAAAAGCATGACATGGGACCTTTAAGTACCATTTGAGGTACTTTATTTGAGTATTCCAATATAATGCAAATACATCTGAGAGGGAAATATGTGCCTAATGCCACTAGATTTTTGTCTTAAATCTGCATGTACTTTTCTTTCTCTCCATCACTAATCTGATTTATCTTGGAGGAAGCTCCGCCCTTACTTGGGAACCACTGGACCAACTACTTCAGAATATATACAAAAGTGAAACAATAATGGTGGATCAGTATAACCATCTAATTGTTAAGGTTGTAGTTTGCCTTTTTATACTTTAGTCATTCTTATTTTGTTTACTTAACTCTGCAGTCATTTCAGACATTACCCCTCCCATTTACTTGCCCTCCCGTCAGTAGATTTACTTCACCTTCAGCTCCCTATTTTTAGAAGTCCACATCCACCAGTTTGCTGTCAGATGGTCTTTGTGCAGTGTGCCTTTGCTTTCACACTGAGTATCATCTAATATGTTAGACGCAGGGGGGAACTTTTTCTGTCGTACTTTAAGTAGATTTAGCTAATAATACTTATGATGAATGCAGTGGCGAGCCGTGACTTGTATACCTAGGCCCTCTGACTCCCCTTCCCTCGAAAAAAAAAGAAGAGATATTACATCACAGCCATAGACTGTATATATAAACACACACACACACAGTCACAGGTAACAGCGTATACTTCAGCGGAATATCAAAACAGCGGCCCGGGGTGCAAAACGCATCAATGACAGCGACCCTCTACCACACAGAACAACACCATTTATATAAACACCTATCATGACAGGGCACCCACAGCCAAGTAACAATTACAAATGAATGAAGTCGGCACGGCGGCCCACATTGAAAATGACTTAGGCCTACCTTTGATGATAAATCACTGAAACACAAAGTCCATCCTCCTGTCCTTTTGGATGAAGCACTTGCGGGTCATTCAGCTGATCCTTTGCCACTCCAGTTTATCATTGGAACTCAATCTTGAAAATGACTCGGTTAATCATTTCGCAACGATGTCATCACTATCCCTAAAGTGAGCCATCATGAACGAACTTACGCTAATTATAAATATATCGATCATAAATATATCAATCATAAATATATCAATCATAAATCTATCGATCGTAAATCTATCGTTTAGATTTATGATTCGAAAATAATAAAAGTAGGGTAGACATGTGGATATTATCCGTCTGAACAAAACGTGCATTTATCTAGTGATGTTACGTATTGCGCCGAGGCTTCGGAGCGTGTGTCGAGTAATCCCCGAAGCTTTTTGTGAAGCTTGTATCGAGGCTTGTATCGTTTTGGGCCAGTGACGTCATCAATGACAAACGAAGCCTCGCTGCCTGTCGATACCACGTGACTACTTCAGGAAGCGATTCAGAGATCGGTTGAACCGTTGAACCGTTGAACCACAACGCTCATAATACCCATGGATGTATAATAAGAACCATATTACTCTTTCTGTACCCGGTGACACGATGGAATTAAAAGAGCTCAGACCCTCACTTATATAGAGGTCGGAACATGTCATAAGTATAAATGGATACAAGCATAAATAAATGTAGGAATAAAAACATGAATACATAATTGAATAAATACAGGAATAAATATGATGCAGTGTTTTCAGTGAGATTCAGCGTGTGGCTCAGCTGGAAAGCAGTTGACTCACGACCGCAGGGTCCCTGGTTCAACAACTGAACAATACTTATTTTTTGTTGTTTATAAAAGCTACAGCTAAATGAGATAATGTAGTTAATAAATGTATTATTTGATATGGTTTCGCCTTTCTCAGGCTACAACATGGTTAAGTTTACGAATATTATTAAGGAATACAAATCCCTCTTTGCAATGTTTACCAGCCTCCTTAGGCTTTTCAATCACAATCATTCAGTTTGTGTTCAAATGAAGCCCATGATGAAGCCTCATGAGAAGAACCCTTTTGTGAACCAATTGGCTGGAAAGCTTCAAAGCTTCATAAGGCTTCATCTCGCCATCACTACATTTATCTAACAGGTTTGTTTTCCACAGACCTTATTTCGAGCTATTTTCCAAAATCCTATGGAGAAATCCCATTGCTTTCTGTCGAGGGAATCCGAGCGAAGCTTACTTCCGGGTTTTAGGACGCGTCACTGCACCACTTGCATAGACCTCACAGCGGGCGGAACTTGTTATAAAGTCCGCGAAAATAAAGCCCGTCCATTTAGAGGGAAGATATGATTGGTCAATTGTACTGTCATTTGACATTACTCTCTCGTTGAGTTACTATAGCGGGCCCTCTGTGAATGTAGAGAGGGACCAACAAGCTCTCTCGTCTTCACATAACTCGCAGAGACGGCATTTAACCCTTCACATTCTAACAGAAACTGAACAGGCAGATTTGAAGGATTTATTTCTTTGGAAATATTATTTGAAATACAATTAAATCAAGTTATTTTGGTAAAACTAATGAAAAATGTAACAACAAAAACATATAAACATTTTTTTAATTTTTTTTTTAATGTTTTCAAATATTATTTTTTAGAATATCTTAGGCCCTCACAGAGGTCCTAGAGGGCCCTGACGCCTCGCCACTGGATGAATGCTACTTTTAGCATAAAATTAATTATCTGAAGATGCTTGACAAACAAACCGACTAGTGAATGAAACTTAAAGCCACTGAATAAAGCAGTTAAACATTAAACATCTGTGTTTCTTTCACAAAGTTTGGCTGAGATTGAATGGAAAGGATGCAGTCTTTCCACAAGTTGTTTCTCTAAAAACTGCAAATATAGATGTCCGAGAGGTTTTTACCAAAACCTTGTATTACCTACAACCTAAAACAGTCAGACTCAATTAGTTAAACCTTTAAAACATAGAATAAAGCAGATTACCATTTAACATCTGTTTCTGCAATGCTGATTGGCTTCTGCTCACATTGAGTGATCTTGTTTGACTTTTTTTGACAAAAAAAACTTCAATCCGTTGACATATATAGCTAAAGACATGCAAGATCTAAAAAGTTTGGTGAAAATGTGCTTTAAAATTGGATCTATGACAGATTCTGACCTATTACCCAGCATTGACGCAAACAGGAAGGCGATGCGTCATCTTTCTGAACGAACAGACCATTACCTTAGATTAAAATGATTGATACCTCTAGGTTTTAAAGTGTTGGAAACATTTGAGATCATGAAAGACCACATATCAACACAAACTAATCACATAAGCTCTGTCGTTTTGAGATATTTTACTGAGAGCAGAAATATTAGATATTATACTTTGTTTACGTCAAACAGGAACAGAATCTCATCTGTCCTAATAAATCTTCCCCTGTTAAAACATTGCATTGAAATGTGTCAAATACAAACAAAAATAGGCACATCAGTCGGGGCAGCTACCTCCAGCAATAACTCATAAAAGACACCTAAACAACCACTGTCGTTTTCCAAACAGATAATGCCAGACTATCAAACTGATGGTGGAGCCGCATGAGGAGCTGCTGTCACAACCTTATCCCCAAATAGACAGTTTCATTCTGTGTAACAGAAACCGGTCGATCGGTAGCTGAAGCCAGAGGGGGTTTCCACATGTCGGGCAGATGACAGCCTGGACGTGATTCTAATTGTTTTCAATGATTCTGTTGGATTTTAATCATCACAGTTGTGCACAGAGGGGGAGCCAACACAATGTGTGTTTCCTTACCGAAGTAGCCACTTTCAGAAAGTCAGGCTGCTGCTATGGGACTAGGACTAGAATATTTGCACATCCAAAATGGTTATCTAAATGCACCGGAGACGAGGTTACATATCATAAATTGAGTAAACTTTAACACACTGCTCTTGCGTGAGCTTTACTAGAGCGGACCTGTATTTTTTATTTATTTTTTTTCCCCAAAGAGTGTAGGCCAGGAGTACGGAGACATTACTTTGAGAATAAAATGGTGTGAAGGATTTTGTTTTTGTACATTGCCATATACAATCGATACCCACAGTTGGCTTTGAATAATGTAGATTTACTTTATACTCTATCTTGGCATCCACAAAATATTGATAATTTACACCTTGATTTACATCTAGAAATACCCAAAGCAATTCTTTACATGGTAGAAAACATCAAACTTTACCTGCTATATATTTGCAGACACATAATCAACACTGCGTTTGAAACCTCTTTGACACTTTAGGTACTTACAGCATGTATTTTAGCGTGTGCCTCTTTCACATAATCTGCAATGAGAGGAAATATTTTTCCCAGTCTTAAGGAGTGGCTGTCAAAGGGAGTTGTTATCAAAGAGACTTTTTTTTACCCCTCATCATATCACCAAGAGAGAGGGCTTCACCCTGCAAGTTACTGTCCTTTTCATCTTGGTGTGAAGGTTTTCTACGCACTCTGCCATCTGCGCTTTTAACAAGAGGACAGCCGGCACTACACTCTGTCAGCGCTCTTTATTGTTTCACATGAAGTGGCAAAGTCCTTCACCGAACAGCATTGGGATTGGAGAGAAGGCCTCCAGGTCCCCGAGGAGGTCATTACGACAGGGATGAGCGGCTCGGAAGCACTGTGAGACGGACAGCAGGGTGACAGCAGGGGAGGACAGGACACAATGTTATGGGGAAGGGAGTTAAATTGGAATGTGCTGAGTTGAAGCGGATCAGCTTTCTTGTCCAAACTTTTGACAGTTCGGGATTTTCCCCATATCAGCAATCCTCAAGTTGAAAAAAAACTAGTAGAATATCTCTCTGGAACATTTGTATAAAGATGTAAATTACCGTAAGCCAAATCCTTTCCATTTACAGTACATGTTCTTGTATGATCACATGATTTAGTAGCTTTAACAAACCTACGACTTGAGAGGTTTTACATTAGCTGAAATGTCAAGTAGATCTCGAGTGGGATGGAAAATCTAGGAAATCATGCCATTTGTGGTTCATATAAAAGCTGACCTGGGTAGTTTCTATGACAGTAGCAGTTATAGACACCATGGTAAATAAATCCCTTAGAACATAGTTTGATTGACAGATGATCTCGGGAAACTGCAGTGCTGAAACCACCATTATTCTTCAACCCAGTGTCACGGCATTTCGTGTTATAGTCACGACATTTAATCTATTGATTCGTGTTCACCAACACGATTTTCCCCTTTTTTTCGTGTCACACAGAACGATTTTAAAAGCAATGTATTTCTATTGGTAGTATGTTTCGTGCCTGCAGCACGTCTTTTTGTCCGGTCGGGTCTTGGAAGACCGGAAGCTGTGGGGTTCATAAAAACATCTTCTTACTCAATATCAAGCCACGATTATTGTTTTTATTTTAAATCGTATAATGTCGGAATTTTGTTGCCATCTGTGAGGAAAATAAATGGGGCTCAGAGCCTCAAAATACTGAAATCTGTATTTTTTAAAACATTTTTTTCCTTCTAATTTATTATTCTTTTCTAAATAACACACTGTTATTTACTCAACAATAACAAACAATTATCCTTGTTTTTATTCATTTGTTTAATTCCATAATCTCTGGCTTTTTTGGCGTCCGTCAGGAACTGAATTTCAAAATAAAAATAACCGGAAACAGACGTAGGCCTATAAGGGACATTTCGAGCATCATTGCGATAAACAGCCACTGAATTGATTACCCAAGATCCTCAGCTATGGTTTAAGCTCGCTGATTGGATGTTTTAGCCGCAATGCAAGTCGGGATATGCACTGTAAAATATTACCATGATTTCACAATATTTAGCTGTAATATTTTACAATAAATTACTGTTTTACCACTTTACAGTCTTTACCTGTAATGTTCACAATATAATACTGTCATTTTGAATTTCACAGTGAAATCAATGCAGGCACAGTTAATTACTGTGAATGTACAGGATAAATGATCACCAGGATTTCACAACATGTTACTGTATTATTTCACAGTAAAATACTGTATTCAGACCATCCTCTGTGATAACCAGTGTTGGGACTAACGGGTTACAAGTAACGCGTTACTGTAACGCCGTTATTTTTGGCAGTAATTAGTACTCTAACGCATTACTTTTTAAATTCAGTAACTCAGTTACCGTTACTACATGGTGCGTTACTCCGTTACTGCGTTAGTTTTTTTTATATAGTCAACAGCCAGGCGAACAGAGATGAGAACTGTACTTAAGTACAGTACTTGAGTAAATGTACTTACCTGTGTCACATGCGGAGACGGACTGTGGGCGTGTTTGTGTTGTTTACTAACAAGACTATCATGGCGGCGGCAGAGCTCAAGTCTAGTTTCTCCACCTGGAGATATTCTCACTATTTCACTTTTGTCGAGCACAAAGAAAATAAAGTTTCTGTTAAATGTAAGTTGTGTCTTGGCGGGTCAAAGATCCTATCTACTGCCCAAACCAGTAATTCAAATCTCTTAAAACATCTGCAAAAACAACATGCTGGGACGAAGCTAGTAGCTAAGACCACAGAGACTCAGCCGACGCCACTCCACCTCCACCTAAGCAACAGCGGCTGGATTTTAACCAAGGGACTGCTAGCCAGGGAAAAGTCAATAAAGCCATTGCACGGTATGTTGTAGAACACATGCAGGCTATTGCGACAGTGGAGTCACCCGCTTTCAGGGAGCTAGTTAGCATGATACCATGTCCGGGCGGCACACGGCATATGGGACGGAAAACTTTTTCCAACTACCTGGAGAAAGAATATACAAAAATGGAAAGCCAGCTAATATTGATGCAATCCAGATTGCATATAATGCATGTCAAGTTGATCAACAGATTGTATTATTCTCCAATGCAATGACAGTACTGAAATGAAGGCTATAAGGGCATTAATGGGAGACCTTTTTTTCAAGTAACGAAAACGTTACTTTTCACAGTAACGCATTACTTTTGGGTTTAAGTAACTAGTAAAGTAACTGAGTTACTTTTGAAATGAAGTAACTAGTAATGGTAACTAGTTACTGGTTTTCAGTAACTAGCACAACACTGGTGATAACACAACACATTAAGTGATTTTCTTGCTTTTATCTCTCTTGCTTGGCTTTAAATACTAATTTATTTCTTTGGTGCAGGTTTTATTTAAATTGAAAGGGGCACCGCTGCATGTGCCTTAAAATAAACTATGCAACATATACATCTATGTAAAATTGAAATTGTTGTATTGGCTTATTGTTTTCAGGTGCTTCCTGGGCATTAACCCTGAGACAGGCTCGAAAGCCAAAAAGAGGCATGGCAATTTAAACCCCCATGTCAGCACATTCTTCAGAACATTGTTGACTTCGAGTGGATGTCTGTGTAGACATGGGTTACGTGCTCCCCTCCTTGTTTTCTGCACCTGGTCTGCCCCTGGCTCCGCCTCTGCCCAGGTGCACCTGGTCTGCTCCTGGCTCCGCCTCTGCCCAGGTGTTCCAAATTCCACTTAGCCGTGTGTATATATAAAGAGAAGCTGCAGAGGAGAAGGATATCTTGCCTATCCTAAAGCCGGGAGACGCTCTCCTTAGAATACCTCTTTGCCATTTTGAGCTGTAGGCCATATTTTTGCAGATGTGTTTATGTTTAGCCTGGAGGACCTGGTAGTCCAGTTTTCGCGGCTTTATTTTGTTTCCCATAGGGTTTATAATTGATTTCTGGTTAGGGGGGGGGGGAGCTCTGGGTCCTACGGCCCGTGATGTGGCTGGCTCGGATTCCCTCCTTCTGTTTGTTCCTTTTGGCCAGTCCTCCAGACCTCTTTTTGTTTCCCGTTTCGCTTGTGTGAGCAAATGGCTGATTATCAATAAATGCTTGTTACCAAGTACCGGTTATTGCGTGTATTCTTTCATGTTGCGGGTCTCAGCACGAGCCACTACCGCGGAGTAGAGGTTGGGGCCGTAACAACATGTCCACATTGTGAAATGCACTTTGCACTTCAATGGAGTAATACAAAGTTAAAATGGGCATTTTCTTTGTTTTTCTTTTTTGATTGAGCTGATTGAATTGTGTTGTTATGGTAAAATCCCAGTTAACTAGTCAGATTTACAATATAATATCGTATTATTTACATTTTTATATTTACAGTAAATTACTGGCTAATGTGTTACATTACTTCTACAGTAAAAGTGTGAAAATACAAGTAATTACTGTAATTTATGTACAGCAAGATACCATAATACCACAGCTCTGTACTGCTATATCACAGTAATTCCATGGGCATGGCAACTGTAAAGTCACGGTATTTAGTTGTACTTTTATTCTAATTTACTGTAATTGTACAGCCAAACATTTTACAGTGTGGTGTTAATGCGATATGAAATCCGAAAAACATTTCGCAGTTTAGGATGGCCGAAGACACTACACTACCCATAATCCCCAGCTATCGTTTAGGACTACTGTCCCCGTGATTAATCTTCAAGCTCTGGGATTGGATGTTGGAGTGGCAGTGCGCCAAGGTTACGCCGAGCGTCAAACAGCTGTTTGAAATGGAACTAAACCACGCCAGACTATCAAAAACTGGAATCGAATGCCTTCTACTTTCCCCCTATGAAAGTATGTACTCTTAATATTTTTTTCATCAAATATAACACATAAAAACAATAATTCAATAACGTGCTTTAAACTAGGCGGTGCACACAAGGTACACACAGCCATAATAACTTTGTATTATTAGTGTAGGACACTTATGTATGTATAACATCTGAAGATGTGTAGTTGTATTCATATTTTCACATAATTGTACAAGATATTGCTATATTTATTTCTCAGTATTTACATTATTATATTCAAAGAAAATCAGTAATATCTTTAAAAACTACAAGTCCATCAGCTGTGCACCGTTATGGTGTAAATATAACCTATCTAGGAATTAGATCAAATGTAAAAGTCAGCCGAATTAGTGTTGATACTGCAAGGAGACGTATTGTGTGAAGAGAAATTTAAGATGTTGTTTAATTGCTGAAATATTTATGATCCACGTCAAGTATTCAGTTTTGGCGGCATTTCTTCCAGTTTGTCCAAAGGTCGTCTCATCAGGGCTCTATAAATAAAGAACTACGGCAGATCTGTAATATGTAATGCAGCCGAACCGTGTATTACAATGCCGTTATGTGATGACTTTCAAAGAGTTATGTGATGACTTTCACACTCGGAATTAAGTAGTATTATCTTTTTAAAAAAAATGTTTTTCGGATTTCATATCATATAAACACCAAATCCCAACATGCATTGCGGCTGAAAAATCCAATCAGCGAGCTTAAACCATAGCTGAGGATCTTGGGTAATCAGTTCAGTGGCTGTGTATCGCAATGATGCTACGTCTGTTTCCGGTTATTTTTATTTTGAAATTCAGTTCCTGACGACCGCCAAAAAAGTTTATGGAATCAAACAAATAAATAAAAATAAGGATAATTGTGTGTTATTGTTGAGTAAATAACAGTGTGTTATTTAGAAAAGAATAACAAATTAGAAGGAAAAAAAGATTTTAAAAATACAGATTTCAGTATTCTGAGGCTCTGAGTCCCATTTATTTTCCTCACAGACGACAAAAAAAGTCCGACATTATACGATTTAAAATAAAAACAATAATCGTGGCTTGATATTGAGTAAGAACATGTTTTTATGAACCCCACAGCTTCCGGTCTTCCAAGACCCGACCGGACAAAAAGATGTGTTGCAGGCACGAAACACACTACCAATAGAAATACATTGCTTTTAAAATCGTTCTGTGTGACACGAAAAAAAGGGGAAAATCGTGTTGGTGAACACGAATCAATAGATTAAATGTTGTGACTATAACACGAAATGCCGTGAGACTGGGTTGTATTCTTCTATATGATTGGTACCAACCCCAAGGAAGAGAAGAGGTTGTAGCAAATGTTCTTACTGGCACTAGAACGTGATGCATTTGGGCCGAAAAATACTTTTTACTATTGACATTGAGAAAGAGATGTCCATAAACCAGCATATAAACTACCCAGTACGAACACAATTATAGCCCTTATTTAAATCATTAGGGTCTAAAAGTTGTAAAATGCGCTAAGGTAGGGCTTAGGGAAAAACTCAAGTGTGCATGCTCTTTGGGTCGACTTCTGGGACCTTTCTGAATCTTCAATTGCTCCATATTGGAGTTCATGCGCCACTGAGAAACTCTCAAACTGTAGGAATGAACGGGGCTTCGCCTTATGGCGCATTTCCACTGCAGCGCGGAGCTCGCTGTAAGCGTGCCGTGCCCGGCTCGTTTTTGGTTGCGTTTCCACTTGGCGTAGTTCCGGCTAGCGGGTACTATTTTTTTACATTACATTGCATTTAGCTGACGCTTTTATCCAAAGCGACTTACAATAAGTACATTCGACCAGGAAGACACAACCTTGAAGAAAACAGAATCATATAAGTACATCAGGTTTCATAGAGCCAAACATTTCAAGTGCTACTCAACTGGCTATAGATAAGCCAGTCCTTTATTAGTATATAAGTGCTCTGTTAGCAGTTCTTTGTTAGTAATTCTATCGCTCGAGGTGGAGTCGAAAGAGATGAGTTTTCAGTCTGCGCCGGAAAATGTGTAGGCTTTCTGCTGTCCTGATGTCAATGGGGAGCTCATTCCACCATTTTGGAGCCAGGATAGCAAACCCACGTGTTTTTGCTGATGGGAATTTGGATCCCCCTCGCAGCGAGGGTGCAGCGAGTCGTTTGGCTGATGTAGAGCGTAGTGCACGCGCTGGGGTATACAGTTTAACCATGTCCTGGATGTAGGAAGGGCCAGATCCATTCGCAGCATGGTAAGCAGGTACCAGTGTCTTGAAGTGGATTCTAGCAGTTACCGGAAGCCAGTGAAGGGAGCGGAGGAGCGGAGTGGTGTGGGAAAATGTAGGAAAGTTAAAGACCAGACGAGCCGCTGCATTCTGGATGAGCTGCAGAGGTCGGATGGCACATGCAGGTAGACCAGCCAGGAGGGAGTTGCAGTAGTCTAGGCGTGAGGTGATGAGAGCCTGGACCAGAACCTGCGTGGCTTTCTGGGTCAGCTGGGGACGTATCTTCCTGATGTTGTATTTCACAGTTTTTCTGGCCCCATAAAATCGAGGTTCTTTCCGGGCCAACAACCAGGCTGAGTCGGGCTGAGTATGCTAAACTAGAGAGAGAATCGCTGGCAAGGGGGCTACAACTACAACAAAATGAACATATTTGACCGTGATTTAATTGTAATACACGTTTCCAAATTATGCCGAAGTAACGACATACTGATACCGGTTAGTACAAACCATGAATTAATGCTTTGACAAGTCTGCAGACAGACGGCAGGCAAAAAAGCTTTTTTAAAATGCGTGTTTTCTAAAAGGAGATCGACTAAGCTAACGCAGTATATGCTCCGACCGTCTACACTCACAACAACGGCCTATACAGACATAAATAAACCAGCGACTTTATTCGCCATGACACAGGCAGTCTGTGGTTTGTACTTGTTTAACTTTTGTCTAGTTTCTGAACAGATATGAAGAGCTGTGAGCTCTGAGTGCTAAGAGCTAACGGCTGATGTTGTTTTTCTGTGGTTCTCATTGAAGATGATGTCATGGCTCCGCCTACACTGCGTTACTATAGTTACTGCCCCAGCTGCTAAACTGTAATGGCAACACAGCATAAAGTGAGCCAGTCCTAACAAGGCCTAACAAGGCCTAGCCATACCGAGCGAGGCCGAGCCAGGCCCTGCAGTGGAAATGCGCCATTGCGCTGAATCCTGTTCTCTATATTGTTTTAAGGCAATTATGGAATTAAAGCTTAATTAAGTGTATTAACCTTGCTGTTAACCTTTTCCCCAACTGTATGGTATCGTGGAAGTGTCATTTATAAATATGTGTTATAACAGATGCTTTGCATATCTAAGGAAGGTTTTATGACATTACAGGAAAGAGAGGGGAAAGGAAGCAATTTGCTTAGATTATTGGCAACACCCAATTGTTCTTTGTAGGGACTGAGTTTTGCTTATTGTGTTTTAGAGGGCGACGAATGTTGTTATGTGACAATTGATTTTTGATGTTTTCTTATAAGAGAGTCCGACTCACAGGCACTCATGACGCACTCAGAAGGAGTTGTGCATGCATTAAAAAAAGATCTTAAAGGACTTTATATATAGTGTTTCTTTGCATACTTGCCCACCTCGTCATTTTCTCTAGACAGCAGCTGAATTTAAGTTGCGACAGCAACATCGATGATTGGTACGCTTAAATGAAATGCAAAAAAACAGATTTCATGCTATTGTGTTGTCCATTGTTTTATTCACACTTTGCCGAAATGCATATAAAAAATATATATTTAAAAACATTTAATCTTATTATTCAATTAGATCTTCTCTTATATTTAAAAGAGCATTCTGTGAGTTTGAATTATATTTGGCTGCACATCATTAGTCCATGCTGACTGATCCACTGTGCTTTAAGTTGTGTTAAAAGGACTTGGATTACAGAAAAATAGACAGTACACTAACAAACACTTTTCAATTTTTTTTGTATAGCCCACAATAGCAGCCCTGCATTAAAATGTTGATAATGAGCTGAGAGGGACATACGAGCACTATGTTGTCAACAGGCACAAAAGAATGCTGTTGATTATGCCAAACTCAACATTTTCTAATTAATTAGTCTAACATTATCCACACAAGGCAACTGGAGTTTGCTGAAGTATTGATTTGAATCATAAAAAGCAATATTATGAATGGAGTGCAATTAGAGTGTTTGCAATTACAGATCCTTGTGGGTTTTTTATCAGCGTTAAATAAATATTGTACTCGCCAGAAAAAACAACAGCCTTGGTTGACAAGTAAAATCTTCTGCTTGTACAGCTGAGAATATAATGATATCTCACCATATTCCAAGTAGTGTGAAATCAAGATGTCTCTCTACCCTAAGAGACCAAAATAGCCTCAAAAGTCGCACAAATGGACAGGATAGATAGTATAAACCTTTATTAATCTCTTTAGGGACATTAAGGTGTCACAGCACCAAGAGCAATAAGAATGAAACTCAGTATAGGACAAACAATGTTGAAAGGAATAAAATAAGAATATAAAGGTAGATAACATTATCAGGTCAGTGACAAACCCCTATTATTTATCCAGTTCTTTTCACAATAACCGCATAACTTATATTACACTTACATTCCAGAAAAAAGCATGAACTTCAACAGCAAATATACAATAGAGAATCCGAGAAAAAGGGACTGATTATCACATATTGAATACCTTGTCTGTTTATCAGGTAAAGTGCTTGATAAATGACATGAGTCAATACATCCTTTATAAAGCACCTGATTATATTATTTGTATGTGTTTGAAGTATTTTAAGGCATTGTGGAACTCGCTGAAGCAATCTTAATCTTATTTTAGAGTATGAGAATAAACTTGGCAATGAAATTTGGTGCCCATTATCATTGACTGTTATGTCGAAGAGCTGATTTTACAAATAAATTGTCATTTTTAATGTTGAAGGATTCTAAATATACGCTGATAATTTACCAGTCATTTTCATTCTGAGAAAGAATATGAAGCAGAAAGAAATCTGACTTTAATCTCAGAATTCATGCTTTAATCTTAGTCGGACCTCAAAAAATTGCACCTAATCCTCTTCCGTAGATTTCCAATCTATGTTATTGTTCAGTTATTAGAACTGGCATTAACACTGGTAGATAACATTCATGTCTTCTTGATGTGTTGCTATTGGGGTAAGATTTATTTCCTATGCCCGTGAATTTAAATTACATTGAGGTAGAAGGGCAAAATTAAAAGAGAAAATTGTGCTGAAGGGTCGAAAACAAGATTAAAGAGAGAAATCATTTAGAATTTCCCTTGGAATAATTCACTTACACCAATGACATTGCCTAAAATGACAGGTCTGACATGAATTTGAAGTTTAAAAGCATTGGCTATTAACTCTTGAATCCAAACTTGCCCTATCTAATTCGCACTTTGGGTAGCTTTCTCAGCGGAAGCCTCTGATGGAGACAGGCACACATTAATGCTTGAAATATTAGGAATTTCACTCAAAACCAATCCCTCAAGGGTTGTTACATCGTACCAGCCACAGATTGCAGGTACAGCTGTGCGCTAGTATAAAAAATAAGCAGTTTTCCTAGGGGCGTTACATTTTTAATACACTCATTTATTAGTTGGGTTGTAATTATTGCAAATTCCTAGTTGACTAGAGGTTTTATGAAAATATGCCGTATTTGATACCTACGTTTCTGTATGTATATGTGTTTTTGCACTG
>NW_022992261.1:0-69132 GCF_902827175.1 Gymnodraco acuticeps
AGCCAGTGGAAGGAAGCCAGTGGAGGGGAGCCAGTGGAGGGGAGCCAGTGGAGGGAAGCCAGTGGAAGGAAGCCAGTGGAGGGAAGCCAGTGGAGGGGAGCCAGTGGAGGGGAGCCAGTGGATGGAAGCCAGTGGAGGGGAGCCAGTGGAGGGAAGCCAGTGGAGGGAAGCCAGTGGAGGGAAGCCAGTGGAGGGGAGCCAGTGGAGGGGAGCCAGTGGAGGGAAGCCAGTGGAGGGAAGCCAGTGGAAGGAAGCCAGTGGAGGGGAGCCAGTGGAGGGGAGCCAGTGGATGGAAGCCAGTGGAGGGGAGCCAGTGGAGGGAAGCCAGTGGAGGGAAGCCAGTGGAGGGAAGCCAGTGGAAGGAAGCCAGTGGAGGGAAGCCAGTGGAGGGAAGCCAGTGGAGGGAAGCCAGTGGAGGGCAGCCAGTGGAGGGCAGCCAGTGGAGGGAAGCCAGTGGAGGGGAGCCAGTGGAGGGAAGCCAGTGGAGGGAAGCCAGTGGATGGAAGCCAGTGGAGGGAAGCCAGTGGATGGAAGCCAGTGGAGGGCAGCCAGTGGAGGGAAGCCAGTGGATGGGAAGCCAGTGGAGGGAAGCCAGTGGATGGAAGCCAGTGGATGGAAGCCAGTGGAGGGAAGCCAGTGGATGGAAGCCAGTGGAGGGAAGCCAGTGGAGGGCAGCCAGTGGGGGGAAGCCAGTGGAGGGGAGCCAGTGGAGGGAAGCCAGCGGGGGGAAGCCAGGGGAGGGGAAGCCAGTGGAGGGGAAGCCAGTGGAGGGAAGCCAGTGGAGGGGAGCCAGTGGAGGGAAGCCAGTGGAGGGAAGCCAGTGGAGGGAAGCCAGTGGAGGGCAGCCAGTGGAGGGAAGCCAGTGGAGGGAAGCCAGTGGAGGGCAGCCAGTGGAGGGAAGCCAGTGGAGGGAAGCCAGTGGAGGGAAGCCAGGGGAGGGAAGCCAGTTGAGGGAAGCCAGTGGATTGGAGCCAGTGGAGGGAAGCCAGTGGAGGGCAGCCAGTGGAGGGAAGCCAGTGGAGGGAAGCCAGTGGAGGGAAGCCCAGTGGAGGGAGCCAGGGAGGACGCCAGTGGAGGGCAGCCAGTGGAGGGGAGCCAGTGGAGGGAAGCAGTGGAGGGAAGCCAGTGGAGGGGAAGCCAGTGGAGGGAAGCCAGTGGAGGGAAGCCAGTGGAGGCAGCAGTGGAGGGCAGCCGTGGAGGGAAGCCAGTGGAGGGAAGCCAGTGGAGGGGCAAGCCAGTGGAGGGGAAGCCAGTGGAGGGAAGCCAGTGGAGGGAAGCCAGTGGAGGGGAGCCAGTGGAGGGAAGCCATGGAGGGAAGCCAGTGGAGGGAAGCCAGTGGAGGGAGCCAGGGAGGGAAGCCAGTGGAGGGAAGGCCAGTGGAGGGCAAGCCAGTGGAGGGAAGCCAGTGGAGGGAAGCCGTGGAGGGAAGCCAGTGGAGGGAAGCCAGTGGAGGGAAGCCAGTGGAGGGAAGCCAGTGGAGGGAAGCCAGTGGAGGGAAGCCAGTGGAGGGGAAGCCAGTGGAGGGAAGCCAGTGGAGGGAAGCCAGTGGAGGGAAGCCAGTGGAGGGAAGCCAGTGGAGGGAAGCCAGTGGATGGAGCCAGTGGAGGGGAGCCAGTGGAGGGGAGCCAGTGGAGGGAAGCCAGTGGAGGGCAGCCAGTGGAGGGCAGCCAGTGGAGGGAAGCAGGGAGGGAAGCCAGTGGAGGGAAGCCAGTGGAGGGGAAGCCAGTGGAGGGAAGCCAGTGGAGGGAAGCCAGTGGAGGGAAGCCAGTGGAAGGGAAGCAGTGGAGGGAAGCCCAGTGGAGGGAAGCAGTGAAGGGCAGCCAGTGGAGGGAAGCCAGTGGAGGGAAGCCAGTGGAGGGCAGCCAGTGGAGGGAAGCCAGTGGAGGGAAGCCAGGGAGGGAAGCAGTGGAGGGCAGCCAGTGGAGGAAGCCAGTGGAGGGAAGCCAGTGGAGGGAAGCCAGTGGAGGGAGCCAGTGGAGGGGAGCCAGTGGATGGAAGCCATGTCGAGGGACCAGTGGAGGAAGCCCAGTGGAGGGAAAGCCAGTGGGAGGGAAGCTAGTGGAGGCAGCCAGTGGAGGGCACGCCAGTGGAGGGAAGCCAGTGGAGGGAAGCCAGTGGAGGGGAGCCAGTGGAGGGAAGCCAGTGGAGGGAAGCCAGTGGAGGGAAGCCAGTGGAGGGAAGCCAGTGGAGGGCAGCCAGTGGAGGGAAGCCAGTGGAGGGGAAGCCAGTGGAGGGAAGCCAGTGGAGGGCAGCCAGTGGAGGGAAGCCAGTGGAGGGAAGCCAGTGGAGGAAGCAGAGTGGAGGGGAGCCAGTGGAGGGGAGCAGGGAGGGAAGCCAGTGGAGGGGAGCCAGTGGAGGGGAAGCCAGTGGAGGGAAGCCAGTGGAGGGAAGCCAGTGGAGGGGAGCCAGTGGGCGGGGGAGCCAGTGGAGGGAAGCCAGTGGAGGGAAGCCAGTGGAGGGAAGCCAGTGGAGGGCAAGCCAGTGGAGGGGAGCCCAGGGAGGGAGCCAGTGGAAGGTGAAGCCAGTGGAGGGAAGCCATGGAGGGAAGCCAGTGGAGGGAAGCCAGTGGAGGGGAGCCAGTGGAGGGGAGCCAGTGGAGGGGAGCCAGTGGAGGGGAGCCAGAACTGGGGTGATGTGTTCATGCTTGCGTGTTCCTGTAAGCAGCCGAGCCGCAGCGTTTTGTACCAGCTGCAGGCGGGCCAGCGAGGTCTTGTTTAGGCCGGCATAAAGTGCATTACAGTAATCTAGACGCGTAGAAACAAAGGCATGAGTTACACGCTCAAAGTCTAAAAACCTATGTGTTTACTCCTCCAGGCTCTCCCTTGTTCAACATAACTTGTGATTAAAAAACCTTTTCTTTAATCCCTGATTCTGAGAAATCAAGAGTTAATTCAGGCTCTAAAACTCTGTTTATTAAATATCATTTCAGTTTAAACATTGATTTTAATGTCTGGAAACGTTATAATCTGAAGTAGAAATCATAATGTGTTTGTTCAGAGCTGATAAATGATGGCCGCTCAAACATTCAGGTGGATACATGTTTTTATTTATTCTGGATCCCGTCACACACAAATCAGAAATGAACAACAATTTAAAATGACACAGAATCAAAGAAACAGAAAAGGTTAAACTAACCCGACATAAAGCTCTGAAATCATTGATCATGTGAAGAAAGCTCTTCCTTTCATTGCCTCTGAATCAAACTCCATGTTAATGAGAGTTATGGAGAAACAATGAACTCCATCAGAGATATAATCCTCCTGTTGATGTAACTACTGTCACACACACCTTAATATCTTCACTTCACTCCCACTCAAAGTGTGGAATCATCGTCTCAGTGAATTTGTATTCGAAGGTGTGTATGAGGGTCTTTTGGGGGTCTTTGATAACATAGAACCGCAGCGTTCCATTGTTACAGTCCAGTATCACTCTGACCCTCTGGATCTTCCTCCTCCGGTTGGGACGTTTTCCTTCACCATCTGGTGACCATGATGAGTATTCACTTCCATTATACCTTATGCTCCATAACCCAGACTCTATGTTTCCACTATTCTTTGCAGACTCTGCTAACACACCAATTTCCCAGTCTGTATGGGAAGCTGGAATCTGGACATCCCAGGTGTGAAACCCTAAGTTAAAGCCCACAGCGCCCAAGACTGGTTTATAAGGAGGTTCCTGTCCCTCCTCTTCCTCCAGTGGCTCCTCTCCCTCCCCTTCCTCCTGTGGCTCCCCTTCCTCCTGTGGCTCCTCTCCCTCCCCTTCCTCCTGTGGCTCCCCTTCCTCCTTGTGAAGCTGACAATTGAGCGGCCCAGACCAAGCAAGGAGGCAGAGGCAGCACGTCCCAAATATGAAGCCGTCAGTCCATAGTGACGAAGTTACCTTCGTCACACTCTTCCACCTCTTCTCCCTCTCTGAACATATTTTCAGTGTTTTGATCAGCTCTTTGATTCAACTCCTGATGCTCCTCCGAGTTATCTGCCGCTTCATTGTTGGATCTGGAAGCCATGTTGTCTCTGAGTGAAGCTGAAAACACAGCAGACAGGAGGTACAGTCAGTCATGGCTCCCCTCCCCCCCTCTACTGACTGAAATCTACTCTGAGGGATGTTGGAGTCAGACTCACCTTCAGGGGGTGGAGGGTCCTCAGGTTGAAGCAGCAGTGTTGTAGTTTCCTCTTTTCTCTCCTGCAGCTGAACTCAGAGGAAGTTGTTAGTTTGGTCTGAATCTGATCGTCTGATTTTCAGTCCGTCTCTCTGTAGTGATGAAGAATAACAGAATCAGAATCAGAATACATTTATTGGTCCCACAGAGGGGACATTTACATTGTTACAGCAGAAAAGAGCCAAAATGTCTTTATTGACTCTGTTTGTCTTCAATAATATAATACCCCCTGACCCAATGTCTAAATGATGTCAAGCCTGAAGTTACCTCTCTAACCCAGAGTTAAGCTAAAGTTACCTCTCTAACTCAGGGTTAACCCTGAAGTTACCTCTCTAACCCAGAGTTAACCTGAAGTTACCTCTCTAACCCAGAGTTAACCTGAAGTTACCTCTCTAATCCAGAGTTAAGCTGAAGTTACCTCTCTAACTCAGGGTTAACCCTGAAGTTACCTCTCTAATCCAGAGTTAACCCTGAAGTTACCTCTCTAATCCAGAGTTAAACCTGAAGTTACCTCTCTAACCCAGAGTTAAGCTGAAGTTACCTCTCTAACTCAGGGTTAACCCTGAAGTTACCTCTCTAACCCAGAGTTAACCTGAAGTTACCTCTCTATCCCAGAGTTAACCTGAAGTTACCTCTCTAACTCGGAGTTAACCTGAAGTTACCTCTCTAACTCAGAGTTAACCCTGAAGTTACCTCTCTAATCCAGAGTTAACCTGAAGTTACCTCTCTAACCCAGAGTTAACCCTGAAGTTACCTCTCTAACCCAGAGTTAACCTGAAGTTACCTCTCTAACTCGGAGTTAACCTGAAGTTACCTCTCTAACTCAGAGTTAACCTGAAGTTACCTCTCTAACCCAGAGTTTACCCTGAAGTTACCTCTCTAACTGAGAGTTAACCCTGAAGTTACCTCGCTAACTCAGAGTTAACCTGAAGTTACCTCTCTAACCCAGAGTTAACCTGAAGTTACCTCTCTAACCCAGAGTTAACCCTGAAGTTACCTCTCTAACTCAGAGTTAACCCTGGAGTTACCTCTCTAACTCAGAGTTAAACCTAAAGTTACCTATCTAACCCAGAGTTAAACCTGAAGTTAAAAACCCTGATTAAATCCTGGGTTTAAATGTAAATGTGTAAACTTAATATGCTGAACACCTATGTGTTTACTCCTCCAGGCTCTCCCTTGAGACCCTGTTCAACATTCACTAATTATATAACATTGTAACTGTCTTCACTTTCTGTTGTTCATTTGTTTCCACGTTGTATTTTTGGTATACCTTTTTATGTGCAACATTATTAGAGGCGGAACTAATCTGCTGTGTTTTGTGTTACACCTGTTTAGTCGACGCACTGGATAGTTGCAACAGCAGAGCAACGCAGGACGTCAAAAGGAAAACTAAGGAAACCAAGGGGAAAATGCATATAAAGTTATCAGCCCCTCTAGGTGACTAGTGTTAACTTTGTTCATTATTCTCGCATCCAGGAGAGAAGCTTTGAAAATAACGAGACCAATGGGGGCTCTGAGAAGGTTCAAATGGGTACTTTAATTAATAAAAGGCGCGGTAATGTTACAAGCAGAAGATGGTTCAGAGCAGCGGCGCCGGATTCATTTCAGAAGTCGGGGGGCCAAAAAGTGCGTGTGTATGTGACATAGCCTACTTGCCAACCCTCACGATTTTCGCGGGAGACTCCCGTTTTCCTCCCGGGGTCATATTTATCCCGCATTTCTCCCGATTTCTGACTAAATCTGATTTGTTTCATTCTAACATAACGCACCAAATGTTACTGTTTCCACTCGGACTTCAATACAGCTACACCATTGTTTGGTTTCCATGGTAACGTGTCTCTTTAGTAGCGCGAGCAAATGAAAGTCTGAGAGGGTCTTCAGGAGGAAGATAGTCAGAGAAAACAGAACAAGAATGGACAACTCAACCCTCTGCTCACTCCTTTCCTGTACATTAAACTATACAGACCAGCCCACATATGACAGCGCAGTTGCTCATTCCATCTCTTCTTTTTTCCTGCTACGCTCTTGTTTGACAAGCTGAATGTTGACTGGTGTTTGACTGAAGTAAGCTCTGTGAAAAGTTCCAGTTATTAACTCGGTATTTACAAAGCTGTCATCTCCACATTTTGAGAAAGTTACAAGCCGTTTGACAGCAGCACATCTGCATATTTCACAGAAGGCTCGTTTAGTGGTTTTGCAAATAATTAACCACTCTCTGTTTTTGTACCATTCTGCATTGAAGTACCTTCTCTTTGCCCAAATAAGCTTTTATTTGCCCGTCACAATGTCCCGACAACAAACCTCCATGCAGTCGGTACCAGCCTGTTTCGGTTCAACGATGCCGGCGGCGGCGGTTTTGACAGCCTCTGCGGCCGCAGAGCTGCTGCTGGGGTTCATCTGGCTGCGCTGGTTCTATGGTTGAAGGACCAGGCTCCGGAGCTGGTTCTATGGTTGAAGGACCAGGCTCCGGAGGTGGTTCTATGGTTAAAGGACCGGGCTCCGGAGGTGGTTCTATGGTTAAAGGACCGGGCTCCGGAGCTGGTTCTATGGTTGAAGGGCCAGGCTCCGGAGCTGGTTCTATGGTTGAAGGGCCAGGCTCCGGAGCTGGTTCTATGGTTGAAGGACCAGGCTCCGGAGGTGGTTCTATGGTTAAAGGACCGGGCTCCGGAGCTGGTTCTATGGTTGAAGGGCCAGGCTCCGGAGGTGGTTCTATGGTTGAAGGACCAGGCTCCGGAGTGTGGATGTCAGGGATGTGACATTCAAGTTGTTGAATTTCAGCTTAGTTTGACTGTATTTTGTTTTCTTATGCGCCGGTTCTTCTGACATGTTTGCAAGTTTATCTATCTAGGTTAACGGCTGACACACACTGAACAACGTAACACATAACGTAAACAACGTAACAAATAAACACATCTAAGCTTTGTTATTGGTTGTAATGTACATGGATACATTTGAATGGTGTGATAATGTCCTATTTCATTGGATTAAAATGTACATATTCTTCCTGTTATGTCTGCCTGCTGTATTTTACCTAATGCAAAGTGACCTGCTCCATCGAAGTCAGTCGCATTGATCCGAAGACACATTTTGAGTTGTATACACTGTTGGAAAGAGGAGATTCCTAGCTTTCTAATGATATCAGGATTGTTTTTGTACTACATTAAGCAAAATATGTCACATTATATAATGACTGTCACCGAGTCATCATTTTGAGAAAAAGGCCTTAAAGTTTCCTCTTCTCTGGATCGATGATTATTAGCGGAGCAAATGATCAAAGTAGTACGGAGGGAAGATATTTTCGTTTGGATTACTGGTCTGGGGGGAGCTCGCGAGTGTGTGCGTGTATACCACGTGTGTGTGTGTGTTTGTGTATTTTTGCGTTTGTTTCCCGGGGAAAACTCTCAGGAGAAACACCGGCTGTTATTCCTGCTGTGACGTCAAATTACTCCATTCTCCGCTTGTAATTATGCCGAAGCTTCAAAGCTGTATTTATAATCTGAATTTGCCGAAACAAGTTTAATATTCTGAAAGCCAAGACTTTGTTTATTTGAAATCAGATGAAAACAAACTGTAACGGACCCTGCGGTGTTATCTATGATTACTATGCCTTACATTCATAATGTCAGCCAAGGGAGGGGAAGCGGCACTGTAGAAGAGCAGAGTGGCGAGTGAGAGGCGAGCTGTGTTCTTCCCTTTACAAGCTTCAAAAATGCCTGAGATTGAATATAACAATCAACAATAACAACAATATACACAGCTAGATCAGATGGCGTTCTTTTTAGATGCGACTTTAGAGTAGAGGGGAATTATTGAAACGGGATGTGTACAGGGTTCCGCGGCATCCGCTGCTGCGAAAATGTGGGGCAGGGCCGTAAAGGGGGGGGGCCAATGGCCCCCTGGCTCCCCCGCTTCCGGCGTCCTTGGTTCAGAGAGAGGGATGTAAAAAGCTCCCACTCTGTGGTCGGCCGAGCAGAAGAGAACCCACAAGCATTCGTCCTTCCCGCTTACTGGCTGTTCGCTCCTCCTCTCTGGGGGCTGTAGTGACGTGGGAGACTTCCCCCCTCGTTCGTGTCCGATATCGCGTTAAACAGAGGATTTCGACATTTTACATTCATTGCTTACTTCCACATGCCTTTTCTCCTCCTTATCTCTTTCATAACTTTATATGTAACACATGTTAACGGCGTCAATAGCCACATTAATGATACTAATGGACGGTAGTCCCGGATGTCGTCATGAAGGATTTTCAGAATAAAAGCTTGGTATTGAGAACTTCCGGTTTTTTCCAGAATAAAATAGCATTTAAACTGACGGTATGTTTAAGGTACATTATGCCATCAAAACATTGATTTTAATTTCTAACACTAGCAGCCTAGAGGTACGTTTTCGTGCTGGTTGTTTGTGTAATTGTGTGCGGTTGAGCTGCAGGTTTGTGTGTGTATGTATGTATCAGTGACGTGCAGTGAGGTTCATGGCTGGTGAGGCAAATATTATATTTTTACCTTAATCGAAATATTCGGTTATTTTCAAAAGCTTTTTTAGTCTGATGCTTCAATTCATTTTGAAGGGGGGTGTGTGTGAGTGAGTTACTCTCATTGGTTAACACTTGACCAGCACCCGCCGTGTGTTACAGTTTGATTGACAGCAAACACAGCCCCATGATGATAGCCTTCCCTGCTTTCTCAACAGCCATTGGATGAATCTTGATTTTAAAGAAAAGCGTTTTAGCCAATCAAAATGAAATATGCGGGACATCTTCTCAATTTGCGGGACGCACCAAAAGTCGTGAAAACGCTGTGCAGTCCCGCGCAAAGCGGGACATCTGGTCACCCTACTCCAAACTGCCAAATATATTAATTAACACACTCTCACTCTCATACTCTTTGACTCTATTTTGGCCTATTCATTTCTACTGGATCTTAGATCTGCGCATGCGCAATAGGGGCGGCAGTGGCGGCCACGGAGTATTTTTGTTGGGTAATCTATGGTAGGGCTAACCCATACAGTGGTGGTGGGGCTCAAATCAGTATTTGCAATGTAATTACATACACGCTCACGCTCCCCTTGACAGTGAAACGCCACGCGTGAGGTTTAGATTATTTCCCTGTCTCAATCCAAATTGAACTGTATAAAATAAAAAGGCACATTTGTCTTGTAGTAAATAAAAAGGGCGACCTGGAGCCAATTCTGCAACTTCCCCACAAGTGAAAGAGTTGCCATGCTGAAAACCCAACCCCCAGGGGGGTCTGTGGGATTCTCCCCCAGGAGATCTTTTGAAATACTAACATAAAATACACATTCTGGTACTCTCTTGAGAAGAGAAATAAATACATCTATTACTACACGACATATTTTAAAAAATGAATGCCATTTTAGTTTTGTGTTACTTTGTTCTGAAAGCTGAGCCTGCTGCTCCTCACAGAGAGAAGAGGGAAGAGGATGTGAGTTACTTTACATTGTGGATAAGGGTGGATAGCCCCCATTGTTCTGTGCGTCAAAATGAAAGACAGCCCACACACCTATCAATCATCAAACCGTGGGGTCTTATTTCCTTACATGTTGATTTCTATCAACACGTAATGTTGTATCGGTGTATCGGGACTTCCTGCAACAACACCACGCCGTTGTCGTGATTCTGATTGGCCAGAAGACATTATCAAAGATGTTCTATTGAGAAGACGATCACTACGTGACAAAAGTTTTCAAAACCGTTTCTAGTCTTCGGTATTCTTGTTTTGGAGTGAGAATAGTTTGGGCAGCGTGAGAGCGTGAGATTGAGAGTGAAAGCGTGTGTCACACGCCAGATGCGTGAGAGTTGGCAACCCTGCCTCAGCCTCGTGTCATTTACTGGAGGGAGCTATAACATACTTATGATTTAAAACCTTTTCTTTAATCCCTGATTCTGAGGAATCAAGAGTTAGTTCAGGCTCTAAAACTCTGTTTATTTAATATCATTTCAGTTTAAACATTGATTTTAATGTCTGGAAACGTTATAATCTGAAGTAGAAATCATAATGTGTTTGTTCAGAGCTGTTAAATGATTGGCCGCTCAAACATTCAGGTGGATACATGTTTGTATTTACTCTGGATCCCGTCACACACAAATCAGAAATGAACAACAATTTAAAATGACACAGAATCAAAGAAACAGAAAAGGTTAAACTAACCCGACATAAAGGTCTGAACTCATTGATCATGTGAAGAAAGCTCTTCCTCTCATTGCCTCTGAATCAAACTCCATGTTAATGAGAGTTATGGAGAAACATCGTTCTTACAAGCTTTGGTTGGTCCCACGTGTTAAGGAGAAGAAGTTAAGCTAAGTGCATGGAGTTCAGTTTAATAAAAGTTGATCATAGATACAAAAAGGAAACCTTCCAACTAAATAACAATCATTCAAACTAAACAGGTGCAGCTTTAGTTAATTCCTCTCTGAGAAATGAACTCCATCAGAGATATAATCCTCCTGTTTATCTAACTGCTATGATCCACTGTCACACACACCTTCCCTGGTAATATCTTCACTTCATCCTCAGTAGAAACGTATGGAAACATCCTCTCAGTGAAAGTGTGTGTGAAGGTGTGTATGGGTGTGTTAGTGTCAGGATCAGAGAACGACAGCTTTCCTCTGTTCCAGTCCAGACTCACTCTGACCCTCCGGAGTTTCTCCTTCAGGCCGAGAGGAGTTTCTGGATCTGATGGTGACCCTGCTGAGTATTTACCTTGATGATAATCTATTCTCCATAATCCAGACCCTATGATTCCCTTCCTCTGTGCAGACTCTACTGACACACCCAGTTTCCATTCTGTACTGCCTCCAACCTGGACCTCCCAGCTGTGAGTCCCTGAGTTAAAGCCCTCAGATCCCAGGACAGAGTAGACATAATCAAGCCTCTCTGGATTATCAGGACGTTCCTGTTCCTCTCCTCGTCCCACACTGGTCAGATCTTCAGACAGGATGAGGTCAGAACCAGCAGTGTTTGGGTCCAGGACGAAAGGAGAGTAGGACACCATGTCCTTCATCTTGCTCCAGATGTTGAAGCTGAGGTTGCCCAGGTGTTTGGCCTGGTCTATCAGAGCTCCTGAGGGCAGCTGTGGATCTGCTATCTCTCTGCCCACAGCCTTCATCTTCTCCTCTATCATCCTCCTCTTCTGCTCCTCTTCCTCCCTCAGTGCAGCCATCCTGGCCTCCTCTTCCTCTTCTAGAAACTGGTGAAGCTTCTTAAACTGCTTCTTAATCTGTGTCTCTGTGCGTCGGGCCTGGACTGTCAGGTGTCCTGCTGTTTGATACAACACCTGAAGCTCCCCCAGGTTTTCTGCCGCTCCATTGTTGGATCTGGAAGCCATGTTGTCTCTGAGTGAAGCTGAAACACAGCAGACAGGAGGGGGTCAGCAGGTTGAAGCAGCAGTGTTGTAGTTTCCACTTTTCTCTCCTGTAGCTGAACTCAGAGGAAGTTGTTATATTGGTCTGAAGGTGAATCTGATCGTCTGGTATCCAATATCACAAATGTTACATTTGTCTCAGTGGACTTCACAGTTTGTACAGAATATCAGTATGACAATACGACACCTTCTGTCCTTAGACCCTCTGTCCTTAGACCCTCTGTCCTTAGACCCTCTGTCCTTAGACCCTTACATCGTACAAGGAAACACTTCCGGAGAAAACCCACAGTTTAAAGGGAAAATGGGAGAAACCTCAGGGAGAGCAACAGAGGAGGGATCCCTCTCCCAGGACGGACAGACGTGCAATAGATGCCGTGTGTAAATTGAAAAGATAATACATTTGCAACATAGGTAGTCCAAATGTTTGGAAATGCATGTGTGTATAATAGGAAGATGAATCCACGAGGATATCCATCCAGGACCTATGATCTAGGACCACAGCCACGACTCAAGATCCAGGGCTCGCGATGCAGGACACAGGAGCGCAGGATCATCCATGACTCCGGATCCCGGCGTATATAGACACCAAAAAGAAAGAGATTTGGGGAAGCTGGGTTAATGGGAACATGAGAGTACACAGGTATAGACAGAGAGAAGGAAGAAGTAAGATGTCCCCCAACAAACTAAGCCTATATCAGCAAAACTAGGGGCTGAATCTAATCAGCCCTAACTATAAGCTTTATCAAAAAGGAAGGTCTTAAGCGCACTCTTAAAAACGGATAGGGTGTCTGCCGCCCCAACACAAACTGGAAGCTGATTCCACAAATGTGGAGCTTGATAAGAAAAGGCTCTGGCTCCCATTGTACTTTTAGAGACTCTAGGGACAACCAACAACCCTGCATTCTTGGAACGCAATGCCCTAGTAGGACAGTAGGGTATAATGAGTTCTTTAAGGTAAGATGGCGCCTGCCCATTAAGGGCTTTGTAGGCGAGAAGAAGCATTTTAAATTCTATCCTGTGTTCTATAGGGAGCCAGTGTAAGGCAGCAAGAACAGGAGTAATGTGGTCCCTTTTCCTAACTCTGGTTAGTACACGAGCTGCAGCATTTTGAATTAGCTGAAGCGACTTGACTGACTTCTTGGTACACCCTGATAATAAAGAGTTACAATAATCCAGCCTTGAAGTAACAAATGCATGGACTAGTTTCTCTGCATCGTTTTGAGGCAAGATATGCCTGATTTTTGCAATGTTACGTAGATGGAAGTAGGCGGTCCTTGAAATTGATTTTATGTGGGCGTTAAAGGATAAATCCTGATCAAATATAACACCAAGATTCCTTACAGTCTCACTGGAGGCCAAATTAATGCCATCCATAGTTAGTATATCCTTAGATAATTTGTTTCGTAGATTCTTTGGGCCAAGTACAATAACTTCAGATTTGGTCGTGTTTAACATCAAAAAGTTTAAGGTCATCCACGTTTTTAAGTCCTTGAGGCAGTCTTGAATTTTATTTAGATGATTAATTTCATCAGGCTTGATTGATAAATATAGTTGAGTATCATCCGCATAACAATGAAAGTTTACAGAATGATTCCTTATAATATTGCCTAACGGAAGCATATATAATGTGAACAAAATAGGTCCGAGCACTGAGCCCTGTGGCACTCCATGGCTAACTTTGGTTTGCGTGGAAGATTCATCATTGACACGTACAAACTGAGAGCGTTTAGATAGATAGGACCTAAACCAGCCTAAAGCAGTTCCCTGTATGCCAACTAAGTGCTCTAGACTTTGCAATAAGATATCATGGTCGATAGTATCAAATGCAGCACTGAGATCGAGCAAAACAAGAATAGAGACACGTCCCTTGTCAGAGGCTATTAGAATGTCATTTGTGACTTTAACCAGAGCTGTCTCTGTGCTATGATGTGTTCTAAAGCCAGACTGAAAGTCTTCAAATAAATCATTGTTTTTTAAGTAATCAGCTGTTTTGCGACCGCTTTCTCAAGAATTTTTGAGAGGAACGGAAGATTGGAAATAGGTCTATAATTGGCTAAAACCTCTGGATCGAGGTTGTGCTTTTTAAGAAGAGGTTTTATCACTGCTACTTTGAATGATTGTGGAACATAGCCTGATAATAAAGACATATTCATAATATTTAATAAAGAAGTGCTAATTAATGGAAAAACTTCCTTCAACAGCTTAGTTGGAATTGGGTCTAACATACACGTTGATGGTTTAGAAGAGAGAATAATTTAATTTAATTGTTCAAGGTTAATGGCTGAAAAGCATTCTAGTCTACTATCTAGTGTAATATTAGAACTTACGTTTCCGGGAGCTGTTGATAACACTATACTGGTCAAAGGTAAGAGGTCAATAATTTAGTTTCAAAGAGTAACAATTTTATCGTTAAAAAAGCACATAAAGTCATTACTACTGAGTGCTATGGGAATAGAAGGCTCAATCGAGCTGTGGCTCTCTGTCAGCCTGGCTACAGTGCTGAAAAGAAATCTTGCATTATTCTTATTCTCATCTATTAATGAAGAAACATTTACATTGTCACAGCAGAAAAGAGCCAAAGGCAGCTTAATGTTAAATATAAGGAAAGTACTCATTGATGAGTAGGAGCTGCTGGAACAGGCTGACACTCCTTTGAATGGTTGGAATGGTAACAAACTGTTTCTTGGTATGTCTCTTTGTTCAACTTTAACACACAGTGTGTCTCACTCCACAAACACCAGCCACTCCTCATCAGCTCATCGGTGACTGGTCAAACCTCATTTAATCTCTTCAGTACGGGACATTTCAACCCTAAAGTAGCCCAGTAAATATCGTTCAGTTCAGATCGAATGGGGCTTTTATCTGTTAAGTGTTGCAGGACTTTAAGATCCACAAAAGAATAAACTTTGATTTATGGATTTGCCTACATTTAAAAAGGATTGTTGTGAGTCACTTTAATGTTCAGGTCAGGAATGTGTTTGATCTGCAGTGATGGAGACATTGCAGTCAGGTGGACCCCCACATGTTCACCTCTTTTCTGGCGCAATGCTTTATGATGCGCCTTGAAGTTAACACATTATGAATAAAACCAACATTGCCTTGGACGATGATAACAATAATTGATTACATAAACAGTATGCTCTCTGCGTAGCCTCAGGATTACAGACACCTAACTGTTTCCTCAATAATCACTGGCATTACAAATAAACACAGTCAGGGAGCCTTCACAGTTAATCCATGCAGAAAAGATGTTTCATACAATCAGGTTACCGGCATTGGAGTCTATCCCCTAAAACCTTTAAAGCAAGTTTCAACAGGTATTGAGTGATGTTGAAGTCAGACTCACCTTCAGGGGGTGGAGGGTCCTCAGGTGAAAGCAGCAGTGTTGTAGTTTCCTCTTTTCTCTCCTGTAGCTGAACTCAGAGGAAGTTGTTAGTTTGGTCTGAAGGTGAATCTGATCGTCTGGTTTTCAGTCCGTTCGTCTCTCCGTAGTGATGAAGAGTAACAAACTGTTTCCTGGTTTGACTCTTTAATCAACTTTAACACACAGGTGTGTCTCATTCCACAAACACCTGCCACTCCTCATCAGCTCTCAGTAAACTGGTTTAACTTCATTTCATCTCTTCAGTACAGAACATTTGAACCCTCAAGGAGCTCATTCACAGAGTTGGCAATGTTATTTTCCCATTAACCATTTTCATGCCATAGGAAATACAAAAAGGTGCAGTTTTACCACAAAACATCTTCAAAATTCCACCCTACATGTATTTAAATGCATCAAGAAGTATAAACAAGAAATAAGTGACTGGTAAAACCCATAAATAAAATAACAACCATGTTAAAATCATGCAGGATTACATTTTAACTGGGTAAATAAAAAAAGAATATTAACCATAAAATCAATTTTCATAACCAAGATTCTGACAGTCCTCAAAACAATATGATGAGGGTCCAGAAACCAAGATGGTGACGGTCCAAAAAAAAATATGAAGAAGTCCACAAACAAAGATAGCAAACACAAGATAGTGAAAAGACAGTGTGATGACTCCTGCCTTGCCTGTTGTGTGTGTGGCCCTTTAAGTGTTCTCCCTTTTGTCTATCAGTGTTGATTGGGGACACCTGGCTGCCGGTGCCAGAGGGTTAAAAGACCTGAGTCAGTCCCTCGAGCGTTCTCCCCGCAGAGGACTGGACCTCGGAGAGCAGCCACGTCATCTATTCTTTTTTTGTCTTGCCTTTTTGTTTGTCTTTGGCCACATTGTTTTGTTAAATACATACCTTTTCCTATATATTCTTGTCCTTCCCACGCTTTTTGTTATGGCCAAGAGCCAGGCCATGACAGCCAATAGAACCAAGATGGTGACGGCCAAAAGCCATGATTGTTAGGGTCCAGAAACCAAGATGGTGACGGTCCAAAAACCAAAATTGTTAGGGTCCAGAAACCAAGATTGCAACCGTCCAAAAACCAAGATGATGATGGTCCAGAAACGTTGGGTTACGTATTGTAACCCTTGTTATATTAGCACAGGCGGAGCCCTCTACTGGACTCTATGGGTACAGTGGGTGGAGCCCCGATGTATACGCGCATTGTCGTCCAACAACAACATTCCACCCTACTGCTCCTGACCGGCTTTTCTGGTTGTGACCGAGGAGAAATCTGGGCTGTGGCTGACGGAGCATACCCTGCTGCGCTTACCTCGCGGAAAGTGTGCTCAAAAAACAGTGCCGGGGGACCCCCCCGCCCATAGACGGATGGGGAGAGCCCCCTCGGCCCTGAATGGGCTTACTACACGCCTGCCTCCCTGAATCCCTAAGGATAACAGGGAGAGCGCCAGAGCCCATGCCTCACACTCAGACACTGACCCCGTGCAGAGTGTGTGTGGACTAAAGTGTGGAGGGCTACTCCCCTCCTGCCTCTCGGCAGGAGGAGAGCAACCCTCCAGCCCTGTAAGGGCCCAGCGCGCCCCTCGCCCATCCCGGGACCCTCAGAGGGCCCGAGAACAGCGAAGGCGCATTACGTCCGGGGAGGGGGTCAGATGCCAATTGACCCACAACTCCCCCCCCCCCCTCCCCTACCAGTCCTGTGTTGCTCCCGCAAGCACAGACGAGGAGAAAGAGCCCGCCATGTCCAAGAGAAAAAACCTTATGAAGGGGCCTGGCGTCGACCAAGACGCCGCTGTGCATATATCCTCCACACCCACACCGTTGAATAAGGCTGTTGACACAGCTACAGCCCTGTGTGGAGTGCGCACAAATCCCCGTGGGGCAGGCTCTCCCTGCCTGTCCGTAGGCATGTGCAATGCACTCGCAGAGCCAGCCTGCCAGGCGTTTCTTGGACAGAGCTTTTCCAGTCACCCCGCCCCCGAAGCACACAAACAGCTGTTCGGTGCATCTAAGGGCAGCCGTGCGCTCCACATAACATACTAGTGCACGCGCCGGGCAGAGGAGGTGCAGTTTAGCTTCCCTGTCCCCACCATGGGGGGGAAGACTAAAACCCCCTAACTGAATAGCCCTCGACCTGAACGCACTCCTTAGGTTTTTGGGCACAAAGGAGGGGTTCGGTCTGAGTGTCGCGCCGCTCCGGTCACCCCGAATCAGTAAACAGCTCGGGTGCACCGACAGAGCGGTTAACTCGGACACCCTTTTGGCTGACGTTAAGACAAGGGAAGGTCGAGGGGCGGCCCCCTGCCAGGCGAATGGACGCTTCACCCGGAGGTGGTGAAGCAGATCTGGGCCCAGTTCGGGAGAGCGGAAGTGGATCTTTTCGCCAGCCGGCGCAACAGCCACTGTGCCCTGTGGTTCTCCATGGCCCTGAGCGACGACCCGCCTTTCAGGGGTGGACGCGTTTGCACACGGGCCATGGCCAAGGAAGCTGCTATACGCCTTTCCACCGCTGCGTCTCATTCTCCCTCTCCTGGGGAGAGTGAGGCGAGAACGTCTGGCAGTCCTTCTGGTAGCACCGGATCGCGTCGGGGCTCCATGATACTCAGAGATGACACAGATGAAGGTGGGCCAGCCCTGGGCAATTCCCCAGTTCTGGGGGGCGATGTCTCAAGAGGCAGGTGCAATCGGGGCGTTACCCACTCTGGGCCGTCCTCTCCAGGTTTGGCTCCTGAGAGGGACAGGCTGAGACAGGGTGGATTGTCTGATAGTGTTATTCAGTCTATCCAGGCAGCTAGAGCTGGATCCACCACAGCCTGTTACAGGCCAAAGTGGCTAGGATTCCAGCGATGGTGTGAGGAGCGGAAAATAGAGCCCCTATCTTGTGAGTTAGGCTCTATTTTGTCCTTTTTACAGTTATTGGTGGACAGAGGACTTGCTCATTCTACTGTAAAGTGTATGCAGCAGCCATCTCGTCCTGTCATGAGGGATTCAACGGCAGGCCAGCCTTTTCTCATCCACTGATGTTGCGGTTTTTACAGAGGGTCAGGAGGCTGCGCCCAGTAGTGCGCGCCTCCACCCCACAGTGGGACCTGCAGCTGGTGCTCGAGTCTCTGGTCACAGAACCATTTGAGCCTCTAGAGCTCTCCTCCCTGAAAGCACTGTCGTGGAAGACAGCGTTGCTACTTGTCTTAACGTCAGCCAAGAGAGTGTCCGAGTTAACCGCTCTGTCGGTGCACCCGAGCTGTTTACTGATTCGGGGTGAACGGAGCGGGGCGACACTCAGACCGAACCCCTGCTTTGTGCCCAAGAGCCTAAGGAGTGCGTTCAGGTCGAGGGCTATTCAGTTGGGGGGGATTTAGTCTTCCACACCATGGTGGGGCCAGGGAAGCAAAATTACACCTCCTCTGCCCGGTGCGCGCGTTAGCATGTTAGGTAGAGCGCACAGCTACCCTGAGGCGCACTGAACAGCTGTTTGTGTGCTTCTGGGGCGGGGTGACTGGAAAAGCTCTGTCCAAGAAACGCAAAGGCTGGCTTTGCGGAGGCATTACACACGCCTACGAGCAGGCAGGGAGAGCCTGTCTCACGGGGGTCCGTGCGCACTCCACACAAGCTGTGGCTGCGTCGACAGCTTTATTCAACGGTGTGAGTTTGGAGGACATATGCACGGCGGCGTCTTGGTCAACGCCAGGCCCCTTCATAAAGTGTTATCTCTTGCATATGTCTGGCTCTTTCTCAGCGTCTTTGCTTGCTGCGGCAACACAGGACTGGTGAGGAGGGGGAGGCTGTTGGTCAGTGGGCATCTGACCCTCTTCCCGGGCGTAAAATGCCCTTACGTTTCTCCGGACCCTTGGAGGGTCGCGGGGGTGACGTAATGCGCTTTGGGCCCTTACAGGGCTAAAGGGCTCTCCCCCTCCTGCCATACTATAGTCCGTACACACTCTGCACGGGGTCAGTGTCTGAGTGTGGAGACATAGTGGGCACTTGCGCTCTCCCCGTGCTCTTTAGGGACTCAGGAGAGAGGGTGCCTAGTGAACCCATACAGCTGCGGACTTTCCCTGTCTGCCTATAAGCGGACGCAGGGGAGCCCTCAGCACTGTTTTCGAGCACACTTTTTTGCGAGGCAAGCGTGTCAGGGTGTGCTCTATCGGCCGCAGCCTGGACTTCTCCACGGTTACAACCGAGGGAGAGGTGAGTGAGGCGCAGTGGCTGCTAAAGCCGGTCAGGGACAGTGAGGTGGAACGGTGTGCTGGACGACAGTGCGTGCATACATCGGGCAGCATGTGAGAGATATAATGCTGGGTTACGTATTGTAACCCTTGTTATATTAGCACAGGCGGAGCCCTCTACCTTGGGGCACTGTCTGTCCTATACCGCTCGCTGAAGAGTGGTGAAGGATGGTAGTCAGGAGGCGAGGCCTCCTGACCACCATCCGCATCCATCAGGAAGGCCCGCCCCGGGGCCAGCTACGTCCATAGAAATCTCAGTAGGTGAATGCTTGCATGATAAGGTAGTACCCATAGAGTCCAGTAGAGGGCTCCGCCTGTGTTAATATAACAAGGGTTACAATACGTAACCCGGCGTTTCATCACAGCAGCATTTAGCTGAGTTTCTGCTGGGAGAGTTCTCCTGATGAGATCTACTCTCTCTCTGAAGCTACTGACCCAGAGTCAGCTCTTTAGGAACAGCTGCAAGAGAGGGGGGGGGGGGGGGGGGGGGGGGGGGGGGGGGGCTACAAGGATCTGTTTGGGGTTACTTAGGAGCAGGACACTTCAGAGACATGTCCTTAGTAACAGCTGGAAGAGAGGGGGGGGACAAGGACCTGTTTGGGGTTACTTAGGAGCAGGACACTTCAGAGACATGTCCTTAGTAACAGCTGGAAGAGAGGGGGGGGGGCTACAAGGATCTGTTTGGGGTTTGGAGCAGGACACTTCAGAGACATGTCCTTAGTAACAGCTGGAAGAGAGGGGGGGGGGCTACAAGGATCTGTTTGGGGTTTGGAGCAGGACCCTTCAGAGACATGTCCTTAGTAACAGCTGGAAGAGAGGACATGTGTCATGCATTTATCTTTATGTCTGACCTTGTAATCATTGTATTAATATTAATATTTTTCCTGATAAGTAATAACTTGCGCCTGACGTAGTCTTGTATATCAAGCTGCATACATGTCACATAACTTGTTTCTTTAGAACAAACAAACAACAGAATTGATGTTTTATCATTATTATCTGGATTTCTCTCAGTTCACGGCAGGGGCGTCGCCTGGACCTGGAAACATTCGGGGCTTAGCCCACAGTGGCGGCGCTACAGTCGAATTTTCTACATTTCTACAATTTCACATACACAATTGCGCCATCTGGTGTCACAAACGTGTGCCTGCATTAGCTTTGTTACGGCAATGCATTGTGGGAGATTCTCATAGCACCTGAGGATCACTTGAGGGTAAGGTGCCTGTATTATCTCGGTGGACAAAATGTATGTTTTTATTTTATAAGGACAATAATGTACTGTTGTATTTGTTAGTTTAATGTTAATTGTTTAATGCTCACAGTCACAGCAACATGTTTTTAGTGTGATTGGCTATTTGTTTTATATGATTTATCAACGTGATCATCAATAGCTAATCTGAGCACCAGAACCCAGCTCACATGTCCTTTTATGCTGTCCATTGAAATGCAGGTATGTGAGTTTTGTACACCAGTTTATTTATGTTTAATGTTTCACATTGCTCCACATGATGCCTTGACTACAAAGTCTTCCATGTTTCTACGCTTCTTCCTCTGTGTCACAGTTTCGGGAATATCAAGATCATTGCACAGGGCCTTGGTCTTGTCATAGACCTCATGTGCTTTCTCGTTACTTCGGTAACTTTTCAGTGTGTTCTCAACTGCTGTTTTGTAATCTACAGCCTGCACCAAGTCAATTGTTTCTTTCTGCAGGTATTTGTGCAGGCAGTGGTTGAGAGCAGTGTCTGGAACATGACAGCATGTAGATGGTACTGAATTTTCAAAGCTTGCTTTCCAGTCCCTTTGCTAGAGGGGCTGAAAGGCTCCCTAAAGTCTTGATCAAAGCAGGGAGGTTTTTGACATGCCCAGCGAACAAGTTTAATGTTTCACATTGCTTGTGAAAAATAGACTACCACTATACGATCACTGATGTTTTGTTGTTGACTGGACACTTATTTTGTAAAAGAGATAGCATGAGAGGATCTCTTAAGCAATGCAGCTCACGTGTCCTTTTTATATGCTGTCCATTGAAATGCAGGAAAGTAATCAGCTCTGAGTGATCTGTTGACGAGCGGACACTACACCGGAGTTACATAAGCAGAGATAAAGTGCTATTTTGGGGGGAACTCACCTCCTCTGGGGTCCCCCAGGAAGATTTTTTTTAAATATTGAAGTTAAAAGCATCAATCTTGTGCACTTTGAGAGCAACATTAAGAGATATGGATACATCTCTCAACACCCATATGTCAAAAAGAAATCAAAGAATCAGAATCAGAAACGGGTTTATTATTTAAAAACACTTCATTTTCCAATTAAATCATAAACTATGTCAAATTATTAGAAGTTGTTAGTAATCAGATTAAACAGAAAAAAGGGATGGAAGGAGGAAATAATAATCCCTCATCACTTGCTGTTTGCGGTTGAAATGATCTCTTTTGCTGGCCAAATGGAAAGCAGTGGTGTCTCACTTGCCTTGGCCCTGTATCTGCAGTCCCTAAATCAGTCATGTTACCCATTGACTCTTGTCTGTTCTGGTGTTCCTGTTCATTGTTGTCTCCATTGTTGTTCTTGTCTGTTGTATCTCCTTCTTGTGTGTCCCTTTCTCCTGTTCTCCTTTCTTCATCCTCTACTCTGTTTGGCTCATCTGTGATGACTGTGTAGGTAAACACAAACAAGTATGTAAGTCAATCAGTTTCCAGCTCTGTCAAATAAACGAATTTCAAGATACACAAATGTGTCTTCATTAAAATGAGTGTCACCACACTCTCACACAATGTAATACTAACCAATTGAAAATAGTTAAATTTACATTGGAAACCTCTTCTTAGATATCAGTGTTAAGAGTAGTTATCTGCCAATAGGACAGAATCATTCCTATACAAATGCAGTTTGAGTAATTCACTTAATATATTCACTTAACACTTTAATATAGTCATTTTCACTTAATACTCTAATATAGTCATCTTTCTGCATTCAACACTAAGGAAAGCTGTACAATTTGACATGATAATGAGGAAAAAAGGCCTCCGACAATGCAGATATTTTTGGATCATATCAATTTTAAGATGGGGGTCAAGGCTTAATATTTGGGAGCATAGTGTCCCTTCCCCCTTTCAGGAGCCCCACTGGATTAGCTTTGATCTGAAATATTTGTATAAAAAGCTTGTTAGCTGGCTGTCCATCTCATAATGTTCACATAGAAACTAGCTGTCAATAGGAAATATCAATCAGAAGAATTATAATTTCTTGCAAAAATCTGTCACAAAAGAGGTTGCACATTTAAATGCAGGTGTTGTTATGGCAACGTCAGTGGCCAAACAGCCACATTTACTGCTGCAAATACGTTCAAACATGCTGTCGACGTAAAGCAGTGGCAACTATGCCACCATTTCAGCTGACTTTTTCTCAGAAATACTGTCACATAATATCCATATATTTCAGTGCTAGGTTGATGCTTAGCTAAGCTAAACACTTTAACTGACAGGACTCAGGATCAACTGTGTAATGTAAGGTAGCTTCTAGCTTCATGTCGAACACTGACAGTAAGTCAACATTTCCCAGAGAGCTTTCTTTGAAATCACCAGGTAACGCTAAAAAACACAACATTTAGATTGTATGACAAAGTGTTTATTTAATATATCTGGCTAGCTATAGCTACTTGCTAACGGTTTAGCTTACCCGCGCGATTCAAAGTAACGTCAACGTGGCTATAATTTATGCTTTGCTTACATGTTGACATAACTTGTAAGTTTACTGACATGTACATACCTTGTTCACCTGGCTCAGGTGGTGGCTCTGGGGTTGTTGTGTGAGCCACCATTTGAGAATTGCCGTCTTTTTTATTAAAAAAATGTCTAATGTCCATCTTCAGAAACTCCGCGTCCGCGGCTGAAAGTTTAAACACTGTCACAGAGGAGAGGTACGTATCTGTCACTGTCAGCCAATAAAACAAGTTTATTTCCATGCAACTCTCTGATTGGTCTGGTGGTGTCTTGCCTCTGTTGCATTAACTGAACACGGGAAATTACATTCCTGCCGGCCTCTAGGTAAAGTACGGTTAATGTATTATATTATTGAGGGAGAATTTGTCCGGGGCTAAAGAAAAAACATCCGGGGCTTTAGCCCCGGATGCCTACCCCAGGCGACGCCCATGGTTCACGGTATGTTAGAGTGCATATGTATTTTGTATGGATGAAAGTAATTTAGGTTGATCATAGAGGTTCATTTTGGGTTGGCTTTGGGTTTTATGGCTGAATTTTGATGTCACATGGTAAGGTTTAGGTTGACAATCTTGTTTTATTGACCGCCATCATCTTGGTTTTTGGAACCTCACCATCTTGGTTTTTGGACCGTCACCATCTTGGTTTCTGGACCGTCACCATCTTGGTTCCTGGACCATCGCCATCTTGGTTTCTGGACCGTCACCATCTTGGTTTCTGGACCATCGCCATCTTGGTTTCTGGACCGTCACCATCTTGGTTTCTGGACCATCACCATCTTGGTTTCTGGACCGTCACCATCTTGGTTCCTGGACCATCACCATCTTGGTTTCTGGACCGTCACCATCTTGGTTTCTGGACCGTCACCATCTTGGTTTCTGGACCATCGCCATCTTGGTTTCTGGACCGTTACCATCTTGGTTTCTGGACCGTCGCCATCTTGGTTTCTGGACCGTCGCCATCTTGGTTTCTGGACCGTCACCATCTTGGTTTTTGGACCGTCACCATCTTGGTTTCTGGACCGTCACCATCTTGGTTTCTGGACCGTCACCATCTTGGTTTCTGGACTATCACAATTTTGGTTTCTGGACCGTCACCATCTTGGTTTCTGGACCGTCGCCATCTTGGTTTCTGGACCGTCACCATCTTGGTTTTTGGACCGTCGCCATCTTGGTTTCTGGACCGTCACCATCTTGGTTTCTGGACTATCACAATTTTGGTTTCTGGACCGTCACCATCTTGGTTTCTGGACCGTCGCCATCTTGGTTTCTGGACCGTCACCATCTTGGTTTTTGGACCGTCGCCATCTTGGTTCTATTGGCTGTCACTGTCTTTTCACTATCTTGTGTTTGTTATCTTTGTTTCTGGACATCGTCATAATGTTTTCAGGACTTTCACATTCCTGTTTTTTTTTACCATCTTGGTTTGGACCGTCACCAGTGGCGGCCGGCCCATAGGGTAGGGTGACCAGACGTCCCCGTTTTCCGGGGACAGTCCCCGTTTGTATTGGCCTGTCCCCGGTTGAAACTGTCTCCGGAAATGTCCCCGTTAAACACACATAGCAAGGTGAAATAAAACGTTTCATGTCAGGAAACACTGGGTAAACAGACTGTGGTCAAGCCAGCCCCCACTTCGGAAAACACAGTCAAGAGCACCTTGTATTGCGGTGCGCGAATATTCTATGCATTACGGTAGAGGCCTGTAAAAACTGCCTTCAAAATAAAAGCGTTTACTCGGTCAATAACAAATATACCTAAAAAACACACCAAACATATTCATATATACTGGAGCTTAAATTAAGAAATATGTACTATATAATGTGATCAATAATCATTTAAAACAAACTACGTATAGCTACCACATTATAACTGAGTGAATGCAAAATGTAAGGATACAGTTATGAAGACATATCTGACATTTCCACTGGGTGACTAATTTCAATTGATGTTGACACCATCTCACAACACTCCTAAAATAACATTACTTTCTGAAGCACAATTTAAAATGTATGCTGTTTAAAATCTCAAATTAGATCTATTGCCCATCTATATTTTGATTATTATTTAATGGAAACCGTCCATAATCAAATAATCAAAGAGTCATTTGAAGTCAATCAAATACTTATTTCACTTCACGGTGATAGCAGGAGACCCCATCTAGTCAATCAGAGAAAATCAGGACAATCTGATGTAGAATTTCAAAATAAAATACTTTTGAAATCTCATATGGGCTATCGTCCTTCTGTTTTTATACAAGAATAAATAAAAAACTGTCAAATTATCAAAGACTTATTTCACTCCAGGGTGATAGCAGGACCCCCCATCTAGTCACTCAGCGAAAATCAGGACAATCTGATGTAGAGTTTCAAAATAAAATACCTTTAAAGTCTCATATATGAGCTATCATCCCTCTGTTTTTAGATAAGAATGAAACAAAAACTATCCAGTATCAACGACTTCTTTCACTTCAGGGTGATAGCAGGACACCCCATCTAATCACTCAGAGAGAATCAGGAGAATCTGATGTACAGTTTCAAAATAAAAGACCTTTGAAGTCTCATATATGAGCTATCTTCCTTCTGTTTGTTCAAACAGTTCAAATGTTCGAATTACATTAAACCAGAATTGTCCCGCTTTTTTCTTTAACAGTGAAGAAAATTGGATATGTTAATGATATATTGACCGCAAAACTCAAAATGTCCCCGGTTTTTATTTTGAAAATCTGGTCACCTTACCGGCGCTAGGGGCGCCGCCCCCCCTCTTCCCACATAAAAAAATAAATATATATTTAAAAAATATTTTTTTATTTTTTATTTTTAATAAACAAGGTAAATATTATATAATTGGTATCAGTAAAATGTATAATCTACAATTTAATCTCGTTTAAAATGGTGTTACGATGTCTAAAGTTACTGATAAGTCCAACACATCCTCACTCCCAGGTCGGCCTATGTTGACGTTATGTCAAGTCCCCTGTCGGCTTTTTCCAACGCAAGGGGGGGGGCCTTAGCGTCCATTTTCAACGCAAGGGGGGGGCCCTTAGCGTCCATTTTCAGCTTTCCGGGATGTCCATATGCTTCTATAGACGCTCATGGAAGCACGGCATTCGTTTGTGTCGGCTGCCCTTAAAGGCAATGTGAGCGTCCATTCTCATTGGATAACGGAGAATTGTACACCCGGAAGTAAGTATTCCCCTTACTGTCGATTGATTTTACAGTGATATCTGCACTACTCATCGACTAAAAAACACCAGATTATCCTTGTTAATTACACAACATTGATTGGTTTAAATTGTGTGCAATGCTTTTGTATTTTTCCCCTTCGATTCGGAGAAACAAATATGTTTTCGGAGTAAAGGATGGCAGAAGACACTACACTACCCAGAATCCCCAGCTATTGTTTGGACTACACCATGTGCTCTGTTTGACGTCACGTGATCTTCAAATGTCTCCCTGAAGAAAAAAAAAACATGGCCGAACTTCGTTTTATTCTCGATGGAAAATGCCTATTTTAAAGTTAGTTTGGCCATTAAAATGCGTTTTGATGTCATTTGATGCGAGAAATATGAGTTGTTATTTCAGATTATGTGTGCAGTGGATGTACATGATCTTTAGTTTGCTAGTTATTACGAAGATTACTTCAGGAAATTGCGTTCATAACGTTTTCATTGTTACCAAGGTGGTTGCTAGGGACGCTGCTATCGATATTATTTCTGTTATGTTGTGTAACTGTTTAATGGTGTTATCTTTATTGCTACCCCCTTCCCCGTCAATGTATAGTGTTGGTCCACAGCGAAAACATATTAGTTTAACAAAATCCGCATCTAAAGATAGCCTACGTTATTTTCCCCTGTGCAATTCCAGTCTCACATCTCACAGCACATCGTCATTAACAAATAACGGAAACAGACCGAAAACATTTAAAAAAATACAATAATACTTTATTCCGAGTGTGCTTGCTTTTCTCTTTGGAAGTCATCACATAACGGCATTGTAATACACGGTTCGGCTGCATTAAATATTACATATCTGCCGTAGTTCTGTATTTATATAGCCCTGATGAGAAGACTTCTAGACAAACATGAGGAACTGAAAACGTGACGTGGATCATAAATATATCAGCCATTAAACAACATCTTACATTTCTTTTCACACAATACGTCTCCTTGCAGTATCAACACTAATTCGGCTGACTTTTATATTTGATCCAATTGGTAGATAGGCTGTATTTACACCATAAAGGTGCACAGCTGATATAAAGGGACACCTAGTGGTTAAAGCATGTTATTGAATTTCATTATTTTTATTATTAGATATTAATAGGATCCCTATAAAGTATATTCATTACTCGTTATTCTCTACTAATAGTTCATTAAAGACTGTATATAATGACTATTTTGCACATCCCTTTCAAGATTTCAAGATTTTCTAAGGTTTATTGACATATCATATAGGCCCACACAACTATGGTGTAGTTCTGCATTGAATGAAAAACTTGGGTCGCAGGTTCCTCAATAGTGCATTACAAGACATCTATCAATATTTGTGCATACCTCCAGCAATGTTAACTATGTTGAAGCACTTATTTTAACTGATATTATACATAATGTATTATACTCTTATAAGATGTATGTAGATATTTAATCTCCGACCTTGTCAGGTATTGAACAATCAATAAATAAAGAACACAGAATTGTTGAATATAAAACAGAATTTGTGTGATTATACTAAATGATTTACAAATAAACACTGTTACACATGCTGATGTAACGCAAATGTTCCAACTTGAGATCAATAAAGTATATCTTATCTTAAGCTGATCGATGGCTATACTGCCATATTTGCAAAATGTGCCTCTGAACCTTAACAAGTGCATGTTTCAGGCTTATCAATTAATGTAATGTAATGTAATGTTATCAATTAACAACAGGGGTCACAAACATAAGACCAGCTGTTAAATAAAGCTCTTCTGACCTTAGCTGGCATGTGTGTATATATATATATATTAATGCTGCCCATTATGGGCAAAAGCAATTTTCACCCATTTATTAATTATATGTTTTAAATGTGAGTGTTTCCTATCCCCTAAACCTCCAGGGATGTACACAGTTTAATACTGGCAACTTCTTATTATGGGAAATACGAAAACGTCTTTTAAAACTACAACTCCCAGTAGAGACGTGCCATAGATACAGAACATGTTGCGAAACAGAATAGCCAGCATTTGTAGTTCTGGGGACAGGGTGGGGGAGGGGGGACGCGGTGGACCCGTTCAAATCCAGTTTTGGACAGTCTGCCGTGGTTCCATCCCATTTCAAGTGCTGTTCGAGGCTCGGCGTAACCCTCGGAGCACACTCTCCAATCACAGAGCTTGAGGACTATCACGGGGTTTGTCAAACAGAGCACATGGTGTAGTCCAAACGATAGCTGGGGATTCTGGGTAGTGTAGTGTCTTCTGCCATCCTTTACTCCGAAAAAACATTTGTTTCTCCGAATCGAAGGGGAAAAATACAAAAGCATTGCACACAATTTAAACCAATCAATGTTGTGTAATTAACAAGGATAATCTGGTGTTTTTTAGTCGATGAGTAGTGCAGATATCACTGTAAAATCAATCGACAGTAAGGGGAATACTTACTTCCGGGTGTACAATCCTCCGTTATCCAATGAGAATGGACGCTCACATTGCCTTTAAGGGCAGTCGACACAAACGAACGCCGTGCTTCCATGAGCGTCCATAGAAGCATATGGACATCCCGGAAAGCTGAAAATGGACGCTAAGGGTCCCCCCCTTGCGTTGAAAATGGCCGCTAAGGCCCCCCCCCTTGCGTTGGAAAAAGCCGACAGGGGACTTGACATAACGTCAACATAGGCCGACCTGGGAGTGAGGATGTGTTGATAAGTCACATGTTTCCTACCTGGCCTTGCCCGTGTACCAGGGGCGGACTGGTCGGGACGAATCCCGATGGTCCAGTACTGAAGTGGGCCGGTCGGACGATGTGGGCCGGCGGTAACTGGCAGGGCTCGACATGAAATGGCCCGCTGGCCCGGAAGCACTATTTAGACACTCCGGGCCAGCATAACGTACTTTCCACTTGCCCGCTCGGGCCACTGAAAATATTGCTTTAAAAAAATGGTCCTGTGGTATTGGTATTTTGACTAGCAATTTAGTTAAATTGTTTAGTTTATCAACGCTACAACATAGCGTTTCGTGAGTCGGTTGTCGTTGTTGGGTGAAAAGCAAACAGCTGTTTGCTGCGGAGCGCAGCGCGAGCAGGCTCCCGTGAGCGGGAGCACGCTCCTTCACTACAGACTATCGCGCCACCTAACCATTCACCAAAATGTTTTTAATACCAGCGGTAACCGGCCAAGCGCCGGGCAAAAAACAATCTTCAAATAAAAGAAAGTCACCAGAGGAGTTAAAGGAGAGTGACAGGGAGCATGAGAAGAAGAGGGAGAGAAAGTTTCAGCCACACTGGCTTGATCGATGGAGTTGGCTTCTAGTGGTGCAGTGCCGCGTCCTAAAACCCTTTTTATAATCTATCGATTATATTTATGATTCGAAAATTATAAAAGTAGGGTAGACATGTGGAGATTATCCGGCTGAACAAAACGTGCATTTATCAAACAGGTTTGTTTTCCACAGACCTTATTTCCATCTATTTTCCAAAACCCTGTGGAGAAATCCCATTGCTTTCTGTGGAGGGAACCAGCAGCTTACTTCCTGGTTTTAGGACGAGTTACTGCACCTCTCAATATGATGCCAATATAAACAAGGTCTTCTGTCGGCTCTGTACATCAATGCCGACCTATGCTGACAGTAAGTGAAGAGTAGAACATATAAAGGTATTGGCGAAATATCCTAGCAGTTTAGGAGAATGAAGGTTCTAATCTAATCTATTACATAGCCATTACATGTCTAACTCCTGATGACAGGAAGGCAGAAAGTGCATTATACAAATAATAATACTCATAATAATAGCAGACATTTTTTAACAATGACCACAATATAATGATTTGAATAAACCAAATATGACCAATTGAGGAAGAACTGATTATTCAAATGTTGTAGTATGTAGTAATGTAGTTAGTGCATAAATAACTATTGCAACAAATGTGTTAATTTTCTTCATTATTAGTGGATTTGTTTTTCGACTGTGTCTCAGGGCTTCTTAAAATGTAATAAACTATTCATGTGTCCTACTCATTTAACGGGAAGAAACTCAGCTAGCTGATGATATGAACCATGTTTACCGAAACAAAACACAAGTCTCACAAGAAGCGTCTATATGAGCCCTGTGCGAAAAAATGCTAACGCACTTTAGGTATAAATCAAACGATATACTTATCGGATATGCACAAACAAGCATAGATAACAAGCTGAGATTCCACAGATTCTAGAATTATAAGTATAATCACCAGGGGCGTCGCCTGGGGTAGGCATCCGGGGCTTTAGCCCCGGATGTTTTTTCTTTAGCCCCGGACAAATTCTCCCTCAATAATATAATACATTAACCTACTTTACCTATAGGACGGACGGCAGAAATGTAATTTCCCATGTTCAGTGAATGCAACACAGAGGCAAAGACGACGCCACCGGACCAATCAGAGAGTTGCATGGAAATAAACGTGTTTTATTGACTGACAGGTACGTACCTCTCCTCTGTGACAATGTTTAAACTTTAAACTGTCAGCCCCGGACGCGGAGATTCTGAAGATGGACATTAGACATTTCTTTAATAAAAAAGACGGCAATTCTCAAGTGGTGGCTCACACAACAACCCCAGAGCCACCACCTGAGCCAGATGAACAAGGTATGTACCTGTCAGTAAACTTACAAGTTATGCGAACATGTAAGCAAAGCATATATTATAGCTACGTTGACGTTACTTTGAATCGCGCGGGTAAGCTAAACCGTTAGCAAGTAGCTATAGCTAGCCAGATATATTAAATAAACACTTTGTCATACAATCTAAATGTTGTGTTTTTTAGCGTTACTTGGTGATTTCAAAGAAAGCTCTCTGGGAAATGTTGACTTACTGTCTGTGTTCGACATGAAGCTAGAAGCTGCCTTACAGTAGTACACAGTTGATCCTGATTCCTGAGTCCTGTCAGTTAAAGTGTTTCATAGTTAGCTTAGCTAAGCATCAACCTAGCACTGAAATATATATATGGATGTTATGTGACAGTATTTCTGAGAAAAGGTCAGCTGAAATGGTGGCATGCCACTGCTTTACGTGTCGACAGCATGTTTGAACGTATTTGCAGCAGTAAATGTGGCTGTCTGGCCACTGACGTTGCCATAACAACACCTGCATTTAAATGTGCAACCTCTTTTTGTGACAGATTTTGCATGAAAATATAATTCTTCTGATTTATATTTCCTATTGACAGCTAGTTTCTATGGGAACATTATGAGATGGACAGCCAGCTAACAAGCTTTTTATACAAATATTTCAGATCAAAGCTAATCCAGTGGGGCTCCTGAAAGGGGGCAAGGGACACTATGCTCCCAAATATTAAGCCTTGACCCCCATCTTAAAATTGATATGATCAAAAAATGATCTGCATTGTCGGAGGCCTTTTTTCCTCATTATCATGTCAAATTGTACAGCTTTCCTTAGTGTTGAATGCAGAAAGATGACTATATTAGAGTATTAAGTGAAAATGACTATATTAAAGTTTTAAGTAAATATATTAAGTGAATTACTCAAACTGCATTTGTATAGGAATGATTCTGTCCTATTGGCAGATAACTACTCTAACAGTGATATCTACAAGAGATGTAAATTTAACTATTTTCAATTGGTTAGTATTACATTTTGTGACAGTGTGGTGACACTCATTTTAATGAAGACAAATGTGTGTATCTTGAAATTCATTTATTTGACAGAGCTGGAAACTGATTGACTTACATACTTGTTTGTGTTTACCTACACAGTCATCACAGATGAGCCAAACAGAGTAGAGGATGAAGAAAGGAGAACAGGAGAAAGGGACACACAAGAAGGAGATACAACAGACAAGAACGACAATGGAGACAACAATGAACAGGAACACCAGAACAGACAAGAGTCAATGGGTAACATGACTGATTTAGGGACTGCAGATACAGGGCCAAGGCAAGTGAGACATCACTGCTTTCCATCCAGCATGTTTGGCCAGCAAAAGAGATCATTTCAACCGCAAACAGCAAGAGATGAGGGATTATTATTTCCTCCTTCCATCCCTTTTTTCTCTTTAATCTGATTACTAACAACTTCTAATAATTTGACATAGTTTATGATTTAATTGGAAAATGAAGTGTTTTTAAATAATAAACCCGTTTCTGATTCTTTGATTTCTTTTTGATGGGTGTTGAGAGATGTATCCATATCTCTTAATGTTGCTCTCAAAGTGTACAAGATTGATGCTTTTAACTTCAGTATTTAAAAAAAGTCTTCCTGGGGGACCCCAGAGGAGGTGAGTTCCCCCCAAAATAGCACTTTATCTCTGCTTATGTAACTCCGGTGTAGTGTCCCCTCGGCAACAGATCACTCAGAGCTGGTGATTACTTTCCTGCATTTCAATGGACAGCATATAAAAAGGACACGTGAGCTGCATTGCTTAAGAGATCCTCTCATGCTATCTCTTTTACAAAATAAGTGTCCAGTCAACAACAAAACATCAGTGACCGTATAGCTATAGTATATTTTTCACAAGCAATGTGAAACATTAAACTTATACAAACTGGTGTACAAAACTCACATACCTGCATTGATCTCCTGGAGTGTCTCTACTCTTTCTTCTCCACATCTCTTGTCCACCATCAGAGATTGCAAACATTTCAGAAACAGCTAGAGGTAGGGGACAAACAACTTGTTCGCTGGGCATGTCAAAAACCTCCCTGCTTTGATCAAGACTTTAGGGAGCCTTTCAGCCCCTCTAGTAAAGGGACTGGAAAGCAAGCTTTGAAAATGCAGTACCATCTACATGCTGTCATGTTCCAGACACTGCTCTCAACCACTGCCTGCACAACTACCTGCAGAAAGAAACAATTGACTTGGTGCAGGCAGTGGATTACAAAACAGCAGTTGAGAACACACTGAAAAGTTACTGAAGTAACGAGAAAGCACATGAGGTCTATGACAAGACCAAGGCCCTGTGCAATGATCTTGATATTCCCGAAACTGTGACACAGAGGAAGAAGCGTAGAAACATGGAATACTTTGTAGTCAAGGCATCATGTGGAGCAATGTGAAACATTAAACATAAATAAACTGGTGTATAAAACTCACATACCTGCATTTCAATGGACAGCATAAAAGGACTCGTGAGCTGGGTTCTGGTGCTCAGATTAACTCTTGATGATCACATTGATAAATCATATAAAACAAATAGCCAATCACACTAAAAACATGTTGCTGTGACTGTGAGCATTAAACAATTAACATTAAACTAAACAAACACAACAGTACGTTATTGTCCTTATAAAATAAAAACATACATTTTGTCCACCGAGATAATACAGGCACCTTACCCTCAAGAGATCCTCACGTGTTATGAGAATCTCCCACAATCCATTGCCGTAACAAAGCTTTTTGTTTGTGACACCAGATGGCGCAATTGTGTATGTGCGTGTGGGGAGTCTTGCAGTAGAAAATGTGACTGTAGCGCCGCCACTGTGGGCTAAGCCCCGAATGTTTCCAGGTCCAGGCGACGCCCCTGATAATCACTGAGCGATCAGAACTCGCGACAGGGGAAGCAAATACAGACATCACACGACGTAGCTTTAGGTAGCAAAACACGGAGATATGATCACCTTTTGCTGTTATTCTGATCAAAAACGAGAAAAACGCGGCTGAAGGTTAATCCATAGGTTAATCCAATGTGTCTGTCACTTTGAAAAAGTATTGATAATCCATAATTCAATTTTTATGTCAAAAACGGAGTTTTCATTAGCTGCTAATGATAGCTTCCAGAGTGAATGACAGCTTCCTGTTTTGTCTCCTTGGATACGAGTCCAAACAACTCACAGACTGCACCGGGCGCTGACGTAGGCGCCCTGTGACCATCAGATTTGACGACGCTGATTGGCTGAAATTATGTTTTGGCGGCATAGTTTAAAGATAGCAATAGTTGGCTTCTGCTGCACTTGCTGCACTCTCGTCTGAGCGCTGTGCATAGCGCCCAGACGAGAGAGGGTAATGATACACGGCAGGGGCGGGCTGGGACTACAAATCAGCCCAGGACTCTTGACCGGCCCACTTCGGTACCGCCGGTCCACCGCGGTACCGCAAGTAAATACCGCTAGTAAATTGTCGAAAAACAAATCGACTAATAATGAAGAAAATTAACACATTTGTTGCACACACAATATGATTAACATTACCAAATATAAGTTTAGAAACGTACTCTGCAACTAGCCACTGCCTCAGCCTCCTTTGAGGAAAGACAACATGCTGGTAGTGATGTCACTGAACACAGAGGGTTTTCAGTCACTGCCAGCATGTGTGTGAATGTTTGGCCTTTTCTAATAAGACTTCAGAGTTTCATTATTCTGTTCATGTTCGTGATGACTGAGTGATTCTGACGGGGACACCAACGTTACTTTATAGTGATATCAGGCTGGTTCGAGAGGAGCTGCGGCTCGCCTCCAAAGTAGAAGAGAATAGCCGATTGCAGCCAGGGGGGGGTCTCAGAAAGCACGATTTTAAAAAATACTCGTTTTCTTCCTTTCTCTTACGTCTCGGACTCAGTGCTAGGCTATCACCTCCGCTCTCTGAAGAGTAAAGGATGATAGTCAGGAGGCTGGGCCTCCTTTTATACGGAAGTGAGATGCGCGCGCATTCAGGTAGGCCCGCCACGTCTATAGAAATCTCAGTAGATGAATGCTTGCATGATAAGGTAGTACCCATAGAGTCCAGTAGAGGGCGGAGCCTGTGAGAGATATAACCAAGATGGTGATGGTCCAGAAACCACATTTTTGACGACCAAAAACCAAGATGGTGGCGTCCACGGAGATCATGGTTTAAAATACCGCTGTAGGGAGAGACAACTGTATGTTGTTGTTTACAGACACAACAACAGCAACAACAACAACAGCAGCTGAGGACGGCTGTTTGGGTTCCTGTGGTAATCACACTTCTTCTTCTTCTCTTTTTGGCACATTACCGCCATCTACTGTACTGGAGGGTGGATTACCCCAAAAAAAATGTTAAATTCTCTTTGTATTGGAGTGTGGACCAATGCTACTCCATACAACATAAATAATTAAATTAGATACAAATACAATAGTTGAATAAGGAGGTATTTTGGAGGGTTTTGGAGACTTAAGGAGTTATTTTTGAGAGTTAAGGTAGAGTTAAGGTGGTTTTTGGAGAGTATTAGGTAGGGGTGTAACGGTTCACAGAAGTCACGGTTCGGTTCATACCTCGGTTTGGGGGTCACGGTTCGGTACGGGTTCGGTACAACAAGGAAAAGCAAAAAAAAGTCTCAAATGCATAATTGTTTTTGCTGTTATTTATTTAACAGTAGTGCAAGTTTTGATATGAAAATAAGGAACTCTAACATTTGGAATCATTAACTGTATTACACAGTTAAAAACAAACCACAAACAGTAACACACACACTCAGATGGCCATATTATTTATAATGGCTGATGTCAAACAAAAAGGTTAAATAAACTGTACAACTAAAAAGAATGTCTTGAAAATATTTAAATAAATAATAAGAAAGTGTTTCAATCACAATCAATAAAAGGCAATACAGAACTGTATAACATCTCCTGATGTCAAAATATAAAATAAATACAATGATAATAAATATTTAACAAAATAAAATCTGCGGATACAAGCGGCCGAGATGGGTTTTCTCCGCAGGGTGGCTGGTGTCTCCCTTAGGGATAAGGTGAGAAGTTCGGTCATCAGGGAGGGACTCGGAGTTGAGCCGCTCCTCCTTCGCGTCGAAAGGAGCCAGTTGAGGTGGTTCGGGCACCTAGTTAGGATGCCACCTGGGCGCCTCCCTAGGGAGGTGTTCCAGGCACGTCCAGCTGGGAAGAGACCAAGGGGTAGACCTAGGACCAGGTGGAGGGATTATATCTCTTCGCTGGCCTGGGAGCGCCTTGGGATCCCCCAGTCAGAGCTGGTTGATGTCGCCAGGGAAAAGAAAGTTTGGGGCTCTCTGCTGGAACTGCTACCCCCGCGACCCGATCACGGATAAGCGGGAGAAGATGGATGGATGGATAAAATCTGTACCTTTAGGAGCAATGTCTAACATGTGTAATTAACTTGATCATAAATATATCAACAATTAAACAACATCTTCAATTTCTCTTCACACAATACGTCTCCTTGCAGTATCAACACTAATTCGGCTGACTTTTACATTTGATCTAATTCACAGATAGGTTATATTTACACCATAACGGTGCACAGCTGATATAAAAGGACTTGTAGTTTTTAAAGATATTACTGATTTTCTTTGAATATAAGAATGTAAATACTGAGTCTGAAATAGTATAGCAATATGCTGTAAAATTACGTGAAAGCATGCATAAAACTACACATCTTCAGATGTTGTACTTACATAAGTGTCCTACACTAATAATACAAAGTTATTATGGCTGTGTGTACCTTGTGTGCACCGCCTAGTGGTTAAAGCACGTTATTGAATTATTGTTTTTATGTGTTATATTTGATGAAAAAATATTAAGAGTACATACTTTCATAGGGGGAAAGTAGAAGATCTGTGATAGAAATATAGAATATAAAAATCAAGAAGATACTATAAGTGATCTCTATAATAAAACAGTTTAGTGCTGGATGTACAAAGATATTAATAGGAGGAGGTGCAAAACAGAAAAACGAATTAACCTTTATTTAAACATTAAATAATACTTTAGATTAAGGCAGTGGTTCCCAAACTTTTTCAGTCGGGACCCCCCTTGGGTATTGGAAATATTTTCGGGACCCCCCCAACCCGGTTCCCATCTATATTGGTAGGATTAATTGTATATTGTTGTAAAAACATTACATTTTCTCTGCTAGTAATAAGAAGATACAAAGATCAACTATAATTGTATATTTTATTATGGATTACACTTGAACAAAAGTGCTAGTAATAGATACTGTGAATTAATTTGGCCTAATTAAAACTGGTTGGCCTTCTTCCCTGAGTAGTAGATTTTTAAATTCAAATTTCTTTAAGGAAAATATATGAATTAACTACTATTTCTACTGCAGGTTGCAAACGATCACATCACTTTACCATTCCTATTCCACACATAGCCTATCAATGACTTGTGTGTGCTTGCTTTCCCTCGCAGATCTTCTCAATGCGGGGCTGTTGTTTTGAGACTGCCACTCAGTTCATTCTCAATGTTCAGCTTTGATCTGTATTTCGTTTTGATGGCAGCAACAGCAGAAAAAGCCTATCTCACACAAGTAGGATGTTGCAAAAGGCAGCATTATGCCCACAGCTCTCTGACCAATGAGATATTTTCGAGCAGTGTTTGTTTACAATTGAATAATAATAATAATAATAATAATAACAATACATTTGATTTATAGGTGCACTTTAAAAACAACGTCATCTCAAGGTGCTTCACAAAGCTAAAAGGAGAAAATAATAAAATCGCTGCTACAACCCGCTGCTGCAGATACACGCTTTACAACATCAGGAGGATGCGTCCCCAGCTGACCCAGAAAGCGACGCAGGTTCTGGTCCAGGCTCTCGTCACCTCACGCCTAGACTACTGCAACTCCCTCCTGGCTGGTCTACCTGCATGTGCCATCCGACCTCTGCAGCTCATCCAGAATGCAGCGGCTCGCCTGGTCTTCAACCTTCCTACATTTTCCCACACCACTCCGCTCCTCCGCTCCCTTCACTGGCTTCCGGTAACTGCTAGAATCCACTTCAAGACACTGGTACTTGCTTACCATGCTGCGAATGGATCTGGCCCTTCCTACATCCAGGACATGGTTAAACCGTACACCCCAGCACGTGCACTACGCTCTGCATCAGCCAAACGACTCGCTGCACCCTCGCTGCGAGGGGGACCCAAGTTCCCATCAGCAAAAACACGTGGGTTTTCTATCCTTGCTCCAAAATGGTGGAATGAGCTCCCCATTGACATCAGGACAGCAGAAAGCTTACACATCTTCCGGACTGAAAACTCATCTCTTTCGACTCCACTACCATCGATAGAATTACTAACAAAGCACTTATATACTAATAAAGGGCTGGCTTATCTAAAGCCAGTTGAGTAGCACTTGAAATGTTTGGCTCTATGAAACCTGATGTACTTTATGATTCTGTTTTCTTCAAGGTTGTGTCCTCCTGGTCGAATGTACTTATTGTAAGTCGCTTTGGATAAAAGCGTCAGCTAAATGCAATGTAATAATAAAATAAAAAAATCTTCCCGCGACCCCCCTGCAGTACCTCCGCGACCCACCAGGGATGAAAACAGTTTGAAAACCACTGGATTAAGGTCTTCTATTAAATAAGAAAAAAGCTTTGGGGGTATCAAAAGATAAATATTAAGCCTGACAAAGTATTTAACGTCTAATATATTGCTTTCCTGCAATGTTAACTATGTAGAAGCACTTATTTTAACTGATATTATACATATGAATTATACTCTTATGTATGTAGATAATAAATGTGCAGAACATGACAGTTTAATGGTGGAGGTTCACACATATTGATAGATGTCTTGTAATGCACTGTTGAGGAACCTGTGACCCAAGTTTTTCATTCGTTGCATAACTACACCGTAGTTGTGTATATGATATGTCAATACACCTTTGAAAATCTTGAAATCTTGAAAGGGATGTGCAAAATAGCCATAATATACAGTCTTTAATGAACTATTAGAGAATAACGAGTAATGAATATACTTTATTGCTCGTTTCCATTCATGTCAATTGCAGATACATGTTTAGTCTTCTCAAGCACCAACTATCAAATATCTCTCCTGATTGTTGGCACTTGACAATCACCTTACCTGAATTTTTCTCAGGTGTAACTAAAGTCTGATTTAAGGGTTGTTTATATTTCACATCATTAATCAGAATCTGCAAAGTAACTCAAATAAGTGTAGTGGAGTAAAATACCAGGTTAACCTCTGAATTGTAGTGGAGTAGAATTACAAAGTAACAATGAGCTGTCATGTGGGTATATATTAATGCTGCGCATTATGGACACAAGCGATTTTCATCCATTTATTAATTATGTGTTTTACATTTGATAACACCAATGTGTTTAATACTGGCAACTTCTAATTGTGGGAAAAACGAAAACGTTAAGTAGAGACGTCCCATAGAACATTTTGCGAAACACAATAGCCAGCATATGTAGTTCTGGGGGGGCGTTCGATTCCAGTTTTGGATAGTCTGGCGTGGTTTCGTTTCATTTCAAACAGCTGTTTGACGCTCGGCGTAACCTTGGCCCACTGCCACTCCAACATCCAATCCCAGAGCTTGAAGATTAATCACGGGGACAGTAGTCCCAAACGATAGCTGGGGATTATGGGTAGTGTCGTGTCTTCGGCCATCCTAAACTCAGAAATGTTTTTCGGATTTGATATGGCATTAACACCATATCCCTACATGCATTGCGGCTAAAACATCCAATCAGTGAGCTTAAACCATAGCTGAGGATCTTGGGTAATCAGTTCAGAGGCTGTGTATCGCAATGATGCTCGAAATGTCCCTTATAGGCCTACGTCTGTTTCCGGTTATTTTTAAATTCAGTTCCTGACGGACGCCAAACAAGCCTGAGATTATGGAATTAAACAAATAAATAAAAACAAGAATAATTGTGTGTTATTGGTGAGTAAATAACAGTGTGTTATTTTGAAAAGAATAACAAATTAGAAGGAAAAAAAGATTTAAAAAATACAGATTTCAGTATTCTGAGGCTCTGAGCCATTTATTTTACTCACAGACGACAAAAAAAGTCCGACATTATACGATTTAAAATAAAAACAATAATCGTGGCTTGATATTGAGTAAGAACGTGTTTTTATGAACCACACAGCTTCCGGTCTTCCAAGACCCGACCGGACAAAAGACGTGCTGCAGGCACGAAACACATTACCAGTAGAAATACATTGCTTTTAAAATCGTTCTGTGTGACACGAAAAAAAGGGGAAAATCGTGTTGGTGAACACGAATCAATAAATTAAATGTCGTGCCTATAACACCAAATGCCGTGAGACTGGGTTGGGATCAAGCGGCAAACTCTGGGGAAGAGCCGGGACGCCAATACGGAAGTGCCACACACTGCAGTTCATATATTGGCCGATAGGGACTGGCTGCAGAAAGGAGCAATTTCCATAGACCCCCATGTTAAAATGCCCAACTTTACAGCAGAAAAAAACATGTTTCTACCCATGGATGCAATACATATGATTATGAATATAGTTAAGTTCCACCTTCATGATTATGGATCTGTGAGTGAATTGTTTTCTAACACGACCCTTTTATTTATATTAGGTCTTAAAGTTTTTGCATAAATTAGGGCGTGGTCACATTGAGTGACGGCTCTGTCAAGTGACTGCTGCTGCTAGCTTCTTGTCTCTCTGCTAGCTGCTCCGTGAAGCTACAGGGACTCTGCCTGCTCAGCTCATCCAGGGAACACAACTTGTAGCCGGCCGTGGTTGTTTGTTCTTCATGCTTATATATCGGACTATTGTGACTCGCTCTGCGGTTAAAACAGACGGTGCATGAATGCGGTTTTGCGGTAAGTGAAAATCGAGTGCTCTATTTATGTGTTAATGATTTTAATCGGCTACGTAATTAATGTTAAGGCTTGGTTTAGTGTGTAAGCGAGTGGTAGCTACATCGGTGCTAACGATGCTAATCGTAGCCTACAAGTTAAAATAATAGACTGTAGGCCTATATATAAAGGTTAAAACGAAATAGACAAGTGTTAAGCGTTAAATGGGATAATACTGTAAAACAAACGGCTTCCGTTTGAGGTTATAAAATAAGGTCATCCTTGTAACTTAGAGAGATATTTTATTATGTAGGTATAGGAACTGTATGCATCTAAGGTTAATTTAAATTGGCTATGCTCAAGTATGTAGACAAGCTAATGTCGAAGTAGTGTATGTGAAATCAACCTCACAATAAGATGTGTGTATATTACAATTATTAATGTCATATTTCAAGATGATTACTTAGATATTACAATATGGTTGGTTGAGCTGGAGTTCATTATCGAGCTTACACGTTAACGTCACAGTCATCTGAAGAACGAACCTAAACCTTGTTATTTTTATTAATTGCATTACCAAATGGGTATGAAATAAACAGTAAGCATTGGTAACACAACTTCCAAAGTTACAGTAAAATAAAAAGGACCCTGACTCGGACAATACACAATCCAACATGTTCAACAGAAGAGAATCAGTTATATTGTTTGTACACATGGTACTTTACATATATGTATATATATATATATATATCTGTTTGTTTAAGGTGTCCAGGTGATGCAGACAGGCTGGACCAGAGAGTGAGAGACAGAACTGGACTCCTCACAGCAGTGAACTTCAGCACAGGTACAAAGACTCTTTTTTTCATACTGTACAAAGAATCAAGAAAGATATTGGTTTAAATGAATGAAGTATTGACTTGAATACACTGATATGTATTCTATTAAACAATACTAAATACTAGATCACCTACACATCAGTTAAGTTGAGGGTTTTTTCCATGCAAAAGGTTACATTTAGATGTTTAGCAATATGATTTTGTCAGCTTTCTAATTTAATGTATTGAAGGCAAAGATATTTAACACATAGTGAGAACTGCTGCTATTTATCTCTCAATATTGTCTGTAAAAACGTGGTAAAAGTTATTCTTTCAGTGAGACAACAGAGCAAGCTTCTACAGCTGCACTACGTTTTGATAACAGTTAAATATTATTTTGATAATAACATATATTTCAATGTTGATGAACTTCATACTGTTCATTCATAATCTGATTGTCTTTGTAGCTCACTGTTGAAATAAAAAAAAACCATTACAATTACAAAATAATTATATCTACAGCCCCTAAACACACAAACACACCGCTTTCATAAATAACACACTTGTTCTGCAATAATATGTTTTGTGTTTCCTGTCATTTTTGTGAGGAAAGGACATGCCTGAAAGACACGACATTTTCTCCTTCTCTGAGGGTCAAGAAGAACATCCAAGAGGAACATTAAAAGCTGATGTTATGAGATTTTAAGACCAGTACAGGACATTCACTAAGAAACTACTTTTATTGTTAAAACACAGTCAGCTGATCGAAAGCAGCTATTTACACATCTACACTCCATCCGCTGATTATTTCTATTTGCCTCACTTTATGAGCTTCACATCATGTACCTTGTTTTGCAATGTCACAAATAAATGGGGCCAATCTTCAGTCAGATGTGAATGTGTAATCTAACATTTTCAGTAAGAATAATGGACAAAAGGAGAGCAAATACAAATACAATTTATTGAAATGTGAACCAAAAGTTAATCAAATGTTTTAAATATAAAGCACATATGGACAGAAGGTGTAAACCTATTAAATGTATTAAACACATTTAGTCAAATAAAATGACAGACTAGGCCTGTGCAGTTGGTATCAGCTTTGCCCAGCATGGGCTCCTCCATCAGGCCTGGTCCTCCTCGCTGAGGAAAGACCCTCAGTCCTCTCCAAACCAACAGACAGGACGTCCATCACACGGAGGTTTCTCCCTGAAGTCTCTCCTGCTCTCTGGACACCATGCTGTCTCAATCCGTCCACACTGAATATGAGAGGGGAAAACATTAAAATAATAAATGCTTTAGACAATAAGAAATATAAAGTTGACTGTTGAGTTGCTCAGTTTTTTTAGATTGTCAATACTATTACTGTATAACTAATATCTCAGGTTAAGAGGCACATTCAAATAAAGATTGGTCTTTAAATACATTTTGTCTTTTGAATTGTTTGTCTAAAGTCAAGGATCTATAACTGGTACTTAGTTTTAATGATACAGTCTGGTTATTATGCTGTTTGGAGGAGGCCTCACAGGTAAGAGCACTAACTAGCTACCATCACATGTACCTTAGCTTGACTTAAATGTATTAAACGTATAGTTAAGTGATATCAAAATATAAATAACTAATGTCATGCAAACATATTAATATTTGCTTGATTCCAGTGTTGAATTTAGCACAATTGCATACAAACGTTAAGGGATTTTAAGATTCTGAAGTATTATGCTAAAAGCTCAATAACTTAGGTTATTATTTATAGTTTTGCTGAATAGTTTCATGTCCGCTTACCTTAGAAACGTAAAATGCGACGGCAGCGTGCAGATGGGAGCATGTTAGCTTAGCTTGGTAGCTTCAGCTAGCTCTGGAACTTCCAGCTCGGTGGCAGCAGGTCCCGCCTCGGCTCCGCCTCTTTGCCCTTATTTGGAGCAGGCTGGAGAAGGCGGGAGTTGACCTCTGACGTCACTGTCGAGCCGTTAGTGGCCGACTCCGCCTACTAAGGGCTTCACGGCAACTCTGCAGAATCCTATGGGTGACGTCACGGACCCTACGTCCATTTATATATACAGTCTATGGTTGGGATATATGCTGTACACATGAATATGTCTTTATCCAGCCAAATGGAAAATTCGCCTTTTTTGATTAGTTCTATTGAGTGTACAAGTTTTTCCTTTTACCAAATCAGCATTCCTCCTGAATCCCTGCCCTGGGTTACTCCTTTGAGTTTGGTGGATGGGAACACTATCTCTCTATATCCTAAGGCAGTGCTTCTCAAACTTTTTTCAGTAATGTACCCCCTTTGAAACATTTTCTCAGCCAAGTACCCCCTGACCGACCCCGAACATTTTTGATAGAAAAAGCCTATCTTCATAATTACAATATAGTAATGTTCCATCAGTGTGTGATTTATTAACTCCTTCATGCATGAATTACAACACTTTTTTTTTTTTTTTTCATCAGACATTTTTTTTTAAACTGATTTGTAAGTAATATATGTTTAACAAACCAATGAATACAATTATATATTATGCAAAGACTATAAAATACAATACACAAATATTATAATAAAATCCACTGTGGTGCCTGATGTGCAACTATACCATCCGAAACTCCATGCATATACAGGAAAACAGCATTAAATTAGCAGTCTCTAATGTAGTGACCACAATGCATGAAAGGGTTTTACAAAAAATGTGCAATTATAAACAAACCATGTAATAACACTGCAATTACACTATTTAGGAGTTATAGGTCCGATGCCTCAGTGCTTTGGCTGATTGTGGAGGCTTTTCACATCATCTGTTGCGAGGATCTGTACTCAGCAAGCTTTCTCTTGAGACGTTCCGGTGGCTTACCAACATGACACAGGTTTGGTGCTGAGATGCCTCTGGAGGGGCGCTGGTTTCATCGAGCTGTTGGCTGGTTTCTCCCCACAGAAAAAACACAATGCCTGGGGCGGGTTGCCGCTTGTTGACGTGAATCCCATCAAAGCATACGCCTCCTGATATTGACGGGATTTTGTTGGCTACATTTTGGCTCTCTTTTTTTCTCCGTTGTCCACGTTCCCTGCTGGAGTGCTGCTGCGTTCTAACCACGATTCCATTTCAATGTCTATTCGTTATAATCTAATATTGCAACTGGCTTTCCGCCCAGCGTGGTTCCGGGCTAGAGCCTGATTTAGCTCTGGTTCTTCCTGTTTCCACCGCAGTGCAGCCGGCTCTCAGTACCGAAACCCGAACACACACTTGTAAAAACAGAGAATAACCAGTTGGTGGTTCTAGAAATATTTAATATAATATTTTATTTTCTATTTAATTTATTGTACTATGATTATTTTTGTAATCATGCATGGTATTTTTTTAATTAACCTTTTTTTTATCTCACGTACCCCCTGCAGTACCCCAACGTACCCCCGGGGGTCTGCGTACCCCCATTTGAGAATCACTGGACTAAGGGACAACCAGTGGAAATGTCTCCTCTACTCTACTCTCTTAAGGCCAAAAGCAGAGGACCACAGACCCTGGACATTCCAACATGAAATAATAAATGATTTAGATTGCATTTAACTTAAAACAGAGAAAGATTCAGGTTCAACATTAAAATGAGATAAACTCCCAAATCTCTGGTTGTGAATAAATAGGTTAATTTAAGAACACATTATATATATGGGATTTCAATATAAGATAGATTTAACAATTTTACATAACAGTTTTTATTTTGTTTTTGTCTACTGTGTGCACGCAAGAAAACAAACAATGACTACTGATTGCCTACTGTGGTACCTGACCTATCAGGTGGGAGCAGAGCAGGCTGAGCATCTGCTGGACGTCTCTCATCTGCTGGATGTCACTCAGCTAGTTCCAACTCTCTGAATTGCTCTCGCAGGGTGTGGTTGTTGTCAGTGGGGGCAAATATCTCCCGTTGGGCCCGTTCCCTTATATGATGAAAGTCCTGATGAAATGGTTGGAAGTTCCCCTGCACCACGACAGTTCCGGTATCATACACGAAGACTGATGTCGCTTCAAACTTGAATTGCCTGCCATAATTGAACTTATTTATGTGCACAGAATGGTAGTGGGCACTTATGGCGGTGTGCCATGCGTTTGGCTGGCTTGTGAAGAAGATCAGATTGCTGACTTGTCCATTGTTGTTCAGGTCAGCAAAGAGCGTCTCTGGAGTTCCCCTCAAAAGATTATCTTTGTATGCCTTCCTTGCCTTCTTTGTTCTGACCCTTGGTAGGTATTTAATAGGAATAAAGGGTGTGGTTGAAGCCATGGGGCTCTGCTGCTGCTGAGCTGCTGCTCTTTGTTACTCTTGAGTTTTTGGCTGAATTCCTCTTCTTAGCTTGATGTTAGTTAGCTAGCAGGACAGTTAGGCTAACCGTCAGATTGGCAGTTGGTTAGCAGTTGGTTAGCTTCTCTGCTGGGTTCTTCAGTTGAACAGTATTTTCCCAAGTTTCTTGCCGTTTCTCTTTCTTTTTTTTGTTTCCAGGTAGGTAAATCCTTTGAACAAGTGTTTCTTCTTATAATTTTGTCAGAAAAGTCGAAGTTTATCTCATTTTAAAAACAGAAAAGTTAATATCTTCAGGATCTCATGATGATGCTGCTGTTCTCATCAAGCAATTCTCTCTGTCTGTATCTGTGTCTCTGAGTGAAGCTGAAAACACAGCAGACAGGAAGTACAGTCAGTCATGGCTTTTTAAACTATAATTATGAACCAGTATTTAAATGTGGTGATAAGTTAGCAGCTATAGACCCATCAGCATTCTACCTGTTGTGTCTAAAGTGGTTTCAAAGGCAGAACAGCTGGTGTCACACCTTAGCAACAGCGACCTACTCCTCCCTATTCAGTTTGGATTCAGGAACAATTGTTCTACTGAGACTGCATGGTGTTTCTTCTTGTAAGGAATCACGGCTAATTTAGACAAAGTTGGGATAGTTGGAGCAGTTTTTCTTGATCTCCATAAAGCATTTGACACAGTAAGTCATCTGAAACCTTTATCAAAACTGTCCAAAGTCAAGCTATCAGTTAGCTCACTAAAATGGGTAAGGTCGTATTTATCTGGTCGTTTCTCAATGTGTTGGTGTAAATAATAAACTTTCATAAACCAAATCATGCTCACTGGAAGTACCACAAGGCTCTGTGTTGGGACTGTTGTTGTTCAATACTCAGAGGAAGTTGTTAGTTTGGTCCGAAGGTGAATCTGATCGTCTGGTGTTCAGTCCGTCTCTCTGGAAGAAGAACAGAATCAGAATACCTTTATTAGTCCCACAGAGGGAACATTTACATTGTTACAGCAGAAAAGATCCAAAGACAGCTTAATGTTAAATATAAGGAAAGTACTCAGTGATGAGTAGGAGCTGCTGGAACAGGCTGACACTCCTTTGAATGGTTGGAATGATAACAAACTGTGTCCTGGTATGTCTCTGTTTAACTTTAACACACAGTGTGTCTCACTCAACAAACACCAGCCACTCCTCATCAGCTCATCGGTAACTGGTTTAACTTCATTTAATTAAGTCACTTTAATGTTCAGGTCAGGAATGTGTTTGATCTGCAGTGATGGAGACATTGCAGTCAGGTGGACCCCACATGTTCACCTCTTTTCTGGCGCAATGCTTTATGATGCGCCTTGAAGTTAACACATTATGAATAAAACCAACATTGCCTTGGACGATGATAATAATAATTGATTACATAAACAGTATGCTCTCTGCGTAGCCTCAGGATTACAGACACCTAACTGTTTCCTCAATAATCACTGGCATTACAAATAAATACAGCCAGGGAGCCCTCACAGTTAATCCACGCAGAAAAGATGTTTCATACAATCAGGTTACCGGCATTGGAGTCTATCCCCTAAAACCTTTAACCCTGAGATGCCCGAGTGACTGGACTCTCTTCTCTTCTAGAAGTGGGTCAAAAATGACCCGTATTAAAATAATATGTCTCTTTATGCCATTTTTGTCATTTTGGTTAAGAAAAATCACCTGTATATTATTCAGGTACACACAGGAAAGATGTTATATTAAATTTGTCACTATTTATAATTTAATTACATTTTTTTAAATTTTGAAAAAAAACGTTTTGAACATAGTGATAATTGAAAAGCAGAAAATTACCATGTGCACACACACACACACACACACACACACACACACACACACACACACACACACACACACACACACACACACACACACACACACACACACACACACACACACACACACTGTAAAATATTACCATGATTTCACAATATTTAGCTGTAATATTTTACAATAAAATACTGTTTTACCACTTTGCAGTCTTTACCTTTACCTAATTTCACAGTGAAATCAATGCAGGCACAGTTAATTACTGTGAATGTACAGGATCAATGATTACCAGGATTTCACAACATGTTACTGTATTATTTCACAGTAAAATACTGTATTCAGACCATCCTCTGTGATAACACAACAAATTAAGTGATTTTTTTGCTTTTATCGCTCTTGCTTTAAATACTAATTTCTTTCTTTGGTGCAGGTTTCACTTAAATTGAAAGGGTTCACCGCTGAATGTGCCTTAAAATAAACGATGCAACATATACATCTATGTAAAATTGAAATTGTTGTCTTGGCTTATTGTTTTCAGGTGCTTCCTGGGCATTAATCCTGAGACGGGCTCGAAAACCAAAAAGAGGCATGGCAATTTAAACCCCCATGTCAGCACATTCTGCAGAAAAATTATTGACTTAGAGTGGTGCACCTGGTCTGCCCCTGGCTCAGCCTCTGCCCAGGTGCACCTGGTCTGCCCCTGGCTCAGCCTCTGCCCAGGTGCACCTGGTCTGCCCCTGGCTCCGCCTCTGCCCAGGTACACCTGGTCTGCCCCTGGCTCCGCCTCTGCCCAGGTGTTCCAAATGCCACTCAGCCGTGTATATATAAAGAGAAGCTGGAGAAGAAGGATGTCTCGCCTATCCTGACGCTGGGAGGCACTCTCCTTAGAATACCTCTTTGCCATTTTGAGCTGTAGGCCATATTTTTACAGATGTGTTTATATTTAGCCTGGAGGACCTGGTAGTCCAGTTTTCGGCTTTATTTTGTTTCCCGTAGGGTTTATAATTGAATTCTGGTTGGGGGGGGGGGGGAGCTCTGGGTCCTACGGCCCCTCCTTCTGTTTGTTCCTTTTGGCCACTCCTCCAGACCTCTTCTTGTTTCCCGTTTTGCTTGTGTGAGCAAACGGCTGATTATCAAGAAATGCTTGTTACCAAGTACCGGTTATTGCGTGTATTCTTTCATGTTGCGGGTCTCAGCACGAGCCACTACCGCGGAGTAGAGGTTGGGGCCGTAACAACATGTCCAAGACACTGTGAAATGTACTTTGCACTTCAATGGAGTAATACAAAGTTAAAATGGGCATTAACCCGGGTAGAGTCCCCTGACAACTCTCCTCACATTCCTCCAGAGTCGGAAAAAGTCTGATTTAAGTTTTCGGAGAACCAGAGAAAAGGGGTGAAAATGGAAAAAAAGTATCCGAAAATAGTGCCTCATAACCCGGGTAGAGTCCCCTGACAACTCCCCTTGCATTCCTCCAGAGTCAGAAAAAGTCTGAGTTCATTTTTGGACAACCATAGAAAAGGGGTGAAAATGGAAAAAAGTATCCGAAATTAGTGTCTCATAAGGCGGGTAGAGTCCCCTGACAACTCTCCTCACATTCCTCCAGAGTCGGAAAAAGTCTGAGTTAACTTTTCGGAGAACCAGAGAAAAGGGGTGAAAATGGAAAAAAAGTATCCGAAAATAGTGCCTCATAAGGCGGGTAGAGTCCCCTGACAACGCTCCTCACATTCCTCCAGAGTCGGAAAAAGTCTGAGTTAACTTTTCGGAGAACCGTAGAAAAGGGGTGAAAATGGAAAAAAGTATCCGAAAATAGTGCCTCATAAGGCGGGTAGAGTCCCCTGACAACTCTCCTCACATTCCTCCAGAGACCAGTTCAAAAATGTAAAGTTTGGTAAGAACCATGCTGGGGGGTCTCCATGCATCAATTCCTCTCAAAAACCGGGTTTCCGATTTCGTGCGGATGGTAGCTTGAAAAACATAAATTAATTTTTTTGACGGAGGAGGGGAGGTCTCGATTCCCCTCTCCTTTGTAAGTTGAAACGGGGGAGTGCAAAAGTGTCCGGGGCTTCGGCTCGAAGCCCCGAAGGGTTGAGCTTTTTTGAGCCCCTCCTCCGTTGGCACTTAAGATACAATTGACCGTTTTCTTTACTTTTTTCGTCTTTCCACGGGTGGGGGCGCATGGCAGGGCCGCCTATGAGCTCCCAAATTCGGCCTGGAACCTCCGGGAATTGTGGGCTATGCTCCATAAACGGACAAAGTCGATGTTGTATTCAAGGGGGTGGAGGGTCCTCAGGTTGATTATCAGGAGGTTCCTGTTCCTCCTCTCCCTCCTCTCCCTCCTCTCCCTCTTCTCCCTCTTCTCCCTCTTCTCCCTCTTCTCCCTCTTCTCCCTCTTCTCCCTCTTCTCCCTCCTCTCTCCCTCCTCTCCCTCCTCTCCCTCCTCTCCCTCCTCTCCCCTTCTCCCTCTTCTCCCTCTTCTCCCTCTTCTCCCTCTTCTCCCTCCTCTCCCTCCTCTCCCTCCTCTCCCTCTTCTCCCTCCTCTCCCTCCTCTTCCTCTTCTCCCTCCTCTCCGACGATACTAACTCTGGACATATTTTCAGTGTTTTGATCAGCTCTTTGATTCAACTCCTGATGCTCCTCCGAGTTATCTGCCGCTTCATTGTTGGATCTGGAAGCCATGTTGTCTCTGAGTGAAGCTGAAACACAGCAGACAGGAGGTACAGTCAGTCATGGCTCCCCTCCCCCCCTCTATTGACTGAAATCTACTCTGAGTGATGTTGAAGTCAGACTCACCTTCAGGGGGTGGAGGGTCCTCAGGTGGAAGCAGCAGGGCTGTAGTTTCCTCTTTTCTCTCCTGTAGCTGAACTCAGAGGAAGTTGTTAGTTTGGTCTGAAGGTGAATCTGATCGTCTGGTTTTCAGACCGTCTCTCTGAAAGAAGAACATAATCAGAATACCTTTATTAGTCCCACAGAGGGGACATTTACATTGTTACAGCAGAAAAGAGCCGAAGGCAGCTTAATGTTAAATATAAGGAAAGTACTCAGTGATGAGAGGAAAGATGTTATATTTAATTTTTCACTATTTATAATTTAATTACATTTTTTAACATTTTGAAAAAAAACGTTTTGAACATAGTGATAATTGAAAAGCAGAAAATTACCATGTGCATACACACACACACACACACACACACACACACACACACACATACACACACACACACACACACACACACACACACACACACACACACACACACACACACACACTGATGATGATATCAAATATTTTCTGAGGTACAAAGTGAAGACAATCAGACCGATAAGACCGATCTCACTTCGTTTCCCTCCACAAACATTCCTCGGCCACAGCTTCAGTCACCCAAGGCGTTCCCCCCAGGGATCAGTACTCGGCCCCCTCCTCTTCATCATCTACATCCTCCCCCTCGGTCAAATCCTTAATTTTTATCCTACCTTTATTTCCCCCCGCCTTGATTACTGTAACTCACTTCTCTACGGCATCCGCTCCCCCTCCCTCCATAGACTCCAAATTGTACAAAACGTAGCCGCCAGACTCCTCACACTCTCCAGATCATGGCACCACATCACCCCAGTCCTCAAAGACCTTCACTGGCTTCCAGTCTCCCAACGCATCAACTACAAAATACTGCCCCCCCCCCCCCATCTCACTGATCTTCTCACCCCTTACCAACCCCCACGGCCCCTCAGATCCAACTCAGCCGGTCTCCTGTCCCCCCCAAGTCCAAACTAGGCAGCTTTGGGGACAGAGCCTTTTCTGTGGCAGCTCCCACACTGCAAAAACTAAGCCTAAAAAAACAAGTAAAATAAATAATAAAATGAGTAATATATTACTTAATATAAGAAAAATTATCTGCCAACAGAACAAGAAAAATTCACTTGCCAAGACCTTCTTAAAACAAGTAAATATATCTAGCCTAAAAATATCTACATATATCTTAAAACGAGTGTTTTTAAACCAAAAATAAGTACATTTGAATTGATGCAAGGAAGGAATATAATCTTATTATAAGGAAAATGTGCTTGAATTCAGCATATTCTACTGCTATTGTCCCAAAATTCTATTTTATGTTAGGCAACATTTCTTAAATCCAGTGCAGCTTCACTTTAAACAGGTATATTTGTCTAGATACAAGATAAGATTTAAGAATTATTTTCTTAATATGTAGAAAAATCTACTTAAATTCAGCATTCGGTGCTATTCTTAAAATAAGGCTAAATACCAAGAAACGTAGAGACAAAACCTTCAAAAATCTTTAATCCTATCAAGATATAAACTTTGACTGCTTGCATAAAGAAAAATGAGTCTCAAATGATTTCTTTTAATGTTTTTATTGTTTTCAAACTGCGTAGTAAAGGTCAGTCATCAGATATGTCTTTAGAAAAAAAGAGAACATGTAACACTGTAAAATACAACACAAGTGAAATCTCATGACACTTTTGACTCAGCGAACAATTTTCAATAGGACTATAAGTATGAGGGGCCGCTAGGGACATTATTCAGAAATACCGTTCACTTACACATGTGAAACACTCTCACACACACACAACTGAAACCAAAATAATTTACAAACATATCTAAAAATCTCTCATATACACATATGAAACGCTCTCACACACATGACATCCAAAGTTATTCACACACACATGTGAAACGCACGCACTCACACCTGAAACGCTCTCACACACGAAACGCTCTCCCACAGATATGAAACGCTCTCACACACATGAAATGCACTCATATACACATGAAATGCAATTTCAGTATGTTGTGTGAGAGGGATTTCAGTTGAATCTGAAGGCATCTCGGTTGAAAAGGAAGTCGTTTAAAAAAAAAAAAACTGCGAAGAAGCGCACATTTCTAAAAGGCGAGATGCCTTCCGTTTCAACTGAAATCCCTCTCACACAACATATTGAAATCGCATTTAATGTGTATATGAGTGCGTTTCATGTGTGTGTAAGAGCGTTTCACATGTGTGTGTGTGTGTGTGTGTGAGGGCGTTTCAGGTGTATGCGAGTGCGTTTCAGGTGTGTGTGTGAGTACGTTTCACGTGTGTGAGTGCGTTTCATATGTGAATAACTTTGGATGTCATGTGTGTGAGAGCGTTTCATATGTGTATATGAGAGATTTTTACATATGTTTGTAAATTATTTTGGTTTCAGTTGTGTGTGTGAGAGTGTTTCACATGTGTAAGTGAACGGTATTTCTGAATATTGTCCCTAGCGGCCCCTCATATATAAGTGCCCTAATCACTTATGAACTTTTTCCAATCGGCCATAGCCTTTTTGTATGAAGTAGTCATGTCACGGTCGTGAATGGCGTCCAAGAGGACTTCTGTCTGCACCACAGACAGGAGTGTTGCAATGCACTTAGGATAGGTGAGGTGAAAGGTGTAATAACATGCCATGAGATACATCACGCTTTCATGAATGTCCTCTTTTGGGAAGATGAGCACGGGCATGGTTCCAATGGCCAGTATACAGTTGGTTTCGCAGATGATGACAACAGGGCTGGAAAGTGGTCGTGTCTGAAGAAAGGTGTTTGGGTCTTCTGCAGACTGACACAAAAACAGACAAAGAAATCGTCACAAAAAGGGAAACAAATATGATCACAACATTTCACTCTTTGTATCGACATGAGAAAATTCTTATACATTTTCTTACCTCAAGGACGTGGAGCAGAGCCTCACTTGCGTGCCTTAACTTCTTGGGTGGGGCCATAGGTGATGGGAACATCTCTGGTAAAGCCTTCATCATGGCAATTGAGTGCTTTACTGTTGAAAAAAAAAGTGTCATTCCGTTTCCTGCAGTCAGTTAATAAACAGACATGGTCAGAGATAATAATCACCTTTGTCAAGCTGCGGAGGCCTCATGAGCTTTTTGAAAACTCCATAAAACTGTGCCCTCTCACAAAAGGTCCCCCACCGGGTCTTAAGTTCCGTTAAGAAGTGGGAGTTGCCTTGATTGAGGACCCGCCGTAGTTCATCCATTAGCTAAGACAACGAGAGAGAAAATATGTAGAAGAAATATTAAAATCTACATTCCAAGGGTTAGTAATTCGTCTCATAACTGAATTTCCAAAAAAAGATTAATATGTGTATAATGTGATTTAAATGGTCACTTAACAAAAATATGCACATAGAAACATGTGTTTTTTTGCAAATGTATGTCTTATGCACACACTATTTTTAAATACGTATTGTGGACCAATAATACTAACAAAATAATGTTGTGTGTATCAGAAGCACATTTGTGAAATTAGTTATTTTTAAATAAGTGGAGGGTTTTTATATATCTATGCAGAATAAATATTTGTATTCAATAAGCATATTTGAGTCATTCATTTATAAATAATGAGACAGATCTGATTTAATTGTCACACCATTTCTCATTTCAAATTTGGTCTAACGTTATCTGAATTAGGAAGCATAGTTGTACAACATTTGCTTACATGATCCAGTTCTCCAAAGCAAGGATAAGCTTTAAGAATCTTGGAAGGCCTGTCCTGCTCCTTTGTAACATCAGAGTCAATGAAGGCCCTTCTCGCTTGGATTTCGAGGTCCAGGAGCTGAGCAACATCCATCTTGTTCGGTCTGGCCTTAGTTTTATACATCGCCTGTAGAGTCTTATAGTGTCTCGCCTGGGTCTGTGGGCTCTCCGTTTCTGATGCTAGAAAACATAAACCCCACTATTTTCATTTCTGATGTTAAAGTTGAAATGAGACATTAACACACAAACAGCCATAGTGACTGACACAGGGCAAACATAGATGAGTAATCTTGAATAAAAAAGGGTTCTAAAATAGCTTATTGATATTATAAAATTTTCTTGAAGAGATTTAACTATCTACTATTTCAATTGATGTACTTACCACATAACTGTTCAGCCTCCGGGGTGCTGCATCGAGATGGTGGTGATCTCTCCAAGATCAAGGTTGATGCGGTGGATTCATCAGTCTCATCAGTGGACGTCTCATGGCTGCTCTGAAAGCTTAAACTCCTAGGCCTCTTTCTTGAAGGAGTTGAACCCTGCTTCTTTTTGGGGGTTGTCACATTCTGGACCCTTTTCAAAAGCTGCTTTTTCACAGTTTCCTTACAAGACAGACACACAACAGGTTCTGTTATAACTCACATAAAACAAACTTGTATCAAACAAAATACACCATACAAGCAGTTGCACAGAGCTCTTATTGAACTGGATAAAACACATCACTCCCAGTTTGATAGGCAAATGATTGCAGTGCTTTGTCTGAACCATGAGTTGAAAACTTGAATAGTGACATACCCACTCAGCTCTACTGGTTTGAGATCTGTCCCGAAGCATTGGGTAGTACTCAATCAGACGCTTCGCCATTACAGTGAGTTCACGGCTGCATGGATAGTTCAAGTCATCCCCAGCTGCTCTTTTAATGGAAAGCATGATTGTGACTGTATTCCTGATTAATCGACAGCGAAGATCTTTGGAAAGGACGTAGTCTCCTTCGCACGCTGCTTTTCAGAAAAGGTGCTTCGTGATTGCTCCAATTCTGTGTCTGTGTATAAAACATACAGTAGACTGGGAAGTTGTACGGTTCTGCTGGCACCATGTTGGGGTTGTGGGCTTTGAGAGGAGAAGGAGGGTGGAGAAAAGACGGGGGATGGAGAGGGGTTGGGGCAGGAGGAGGAAGAGGAGGAAGAGGAGGGAAACAAGGAAGGTTGGGGGGTAGGAATAGGGCTGAAATCACAAGTCCCATGGGAGGTACTCGGTCTACACAGGTCTGTCTCCTGGCCCTGTATAAAAGATGCATATATATATAAAATGGTATTTACAATGAAAAGAGCACTAGCTGTGACAACAACAAAAATCAACACAACCAAAAAACTCCACTTCAAATAACTGCATGATGACTAGGAAAGGCTTACTTGGTAACCGGTTTAAAGTCCCTCAAATGTTAGAATCTGGAAACACCTCATTTTCATCATGATTGAGTCTCCAAATGGTTCTTCTTCTTCTGAAGTGCTCAGGCCCGGGAAGGAGATCACGCAAGTCCTCCTTAGAGAGGCTGGGCAGCATGTCTCTGCTTATATTAGCAGCTGAAAACACATTTAACCACACAGTTAATAATAAGGTAAAAAGCAACTAATAACATATTTATCTAAATACATAAAATGAAAGAGTAATGTACATTTCTGGCTGGCTTCACAAGATTTTCTTTAACATTAAAAAATGTATTGCACTTACTTATAATTGATTGAAAAAATTGCTGTTACAATAGGTTCATCCAGAGTTAAAGTTATTTTGACCAAATGAAAATGAAAATGCACCAGGGAAATGAATAAACGAGGCATGTTGTTAGGATAAATCCATAACACAAATGTGTAAAATCTCATAGGCTATAAAAGTTATACATTTTCAGCATCTTTTATAGTACAATAAAACAAATCTTGATGTTTAAGAGCAAACACAGTTAAACTTATTTTCAAAACAGTGTCTTTACCTTGAAATCTTTATTCAAATAAGCATAATTTACGTCCCAAGCCTGCTTATATCCAAAGGACAGTGTAGTTTCAATAGCCTGCACTGCACTATCATACAACAACGCATTTGTAAATGCTGTCTACAACAAAGAAGGGCGCCAAAGATGGCTATGCTAGTGTACAACAAAGAAGGGCGCCAAAGATGGCTATGCTAGTGTACAACAAAGAAGGGCGCCAAAGATGGCTATGCTAAATACTTTACTGTCAGTTGTGGAAGGCTCATTTGCTTCTTGACATTATTTCTGGCAATAAAACAGTATCAACTAAAATGTTAACCACGATTGGTCGATTGTGCAGTTATTAACAGCTTACAGTAGATAGTAGCTAAGTTAACTAGATATGTAGCTAAATTCAACCGATTCAAATAATGTAAAGCTTGTTGGAGAGGTGCAGTATAACATACAAAATTACATTACCTTTTAATGCTGCAGTTGCTATAGGATCCAAGCATGTGATATATCTTCCATTTTCATCCATGGCGTAGTTTTAATGTTCAATCACTTGCAGAGGTTCAGTCTTCTGCCTGAAGGAAAGCTAGCCAGCAACGTCCTGAAGCTAGGTGCACCTGACCTAACACACGCCCTTAACGGACCCTCTTCGCGGTTCCCATTGGAAGGTACCATTTCTTAAAGAGGGGTGACAGAGATATTTTATAAGTTGCAAATATTAGGAATATTAATAACTGATGCGGTCATAGGTAACATTTCAAACATCTGTTTCTAGATGCACATCATTCCACAAGTTATTCCCAGGCATTATTATGACGTGTATATATATATATAGGAAGACGACCTCACCGGCCTCCCCCATACAGCTAGAGAATGTGATAAACCCACTTCATTAGTTATTTTCCCCAACGTGTACATGGCCTGCTGCAGAAACGTTTTAATATAGTTAACTTTTGGAAGATATCACGATGCTTTGGCGGTGCGTTATCTGCTGCGTTTTTATAACTTTTTCACTGAAATTATTATTGAGCCATATTAATCGACTGCACAGTCGCAGCTCTGACTTCAGGTTGCTCTGTGGCATTGATGGATGCACTGAGGAATATAGAGTGTACAACTCATTCTACCATCATGTAAAGAGAAGACAACTTTCAACATCTTCTTGAAGACACCAGACCTGGCGACGCCACACGTGGAGATGAAACCGACAGGAGGAAACCCAAGGACCGCAGCAAAAAGTAAGTAACGTCTGCTAATTCAGCTAAGATTGTTAGCTACAGTGTTTGGGCCACGTGGCCACTCGGATACAGGGTTAGTTTCGTACATTGTGTGATGCTACAGATAGCGTTAGCCACATTTAGTTATTATAAACCCATTAGCATTAACTAATGAATCTGCTAGGCTACAAGCAGGCGGCATTCTGTCAACCATATATTTTTAATTCAGCAGTTAGCTATGTAGTGTTTTTGTGGGGATGAAAAAACCGTTTTAAAAATATGCATTACGTTGGTGTTCGGCCACAGTTACTAAAACAGTAAATCACAAAAATTATGGTTTTCCACTTTTTTCACTCTGCAATATTCTGCAAGGTGCATGCATCACTGTCAGGATCTGCACATGATTTGTTGAATTCACCAGTTTTAGCAAATCAGAAATACATCTCAAATTCTTTACCCACTATTAAACTTAAACAAAAATAAATAGATTTTTCAGATTGATTAGAAAAAAAGTTTCATGGTTTGTTTTCTGGACTGAAAAAATGTAATAAAGAGTGTTACCCAGACAATGGATAAAGTGCTACGGCTTACAGTTAATAATTGTTTGCTGAAATAACTCTTACCCCCAAAGTTTGTTTAATGTGAAAATAATCTTAGATAGAAAGGAATTACATATTTAAATTGCTCTTTTAGTGAAGCTAATTTTTTACAATTTCAAACAATCTTGTTTCTTTGATATGTTGTACACAGGACAACATTCAACCCGATCAGCTTTCCAGCCGACTCCAGCAGCGAGGATCAGAACCTTCACACACCTGACTCAGTGAAGAGCAAATGGGCATCGACCAAGATGGAGCTGTCACAGTGCACCAAGTATGTTTTCTTTGTTGTTGACTATCTACTGAAAATTAAGGGCTGCTAAATAAAGGTCAGGCCGATATAGTAGTGGCTAATATTGGCCTAGCATATCATTTATATATCAATATTATGTTGAAATATTTCATTTAAATTCACCAAATGATTCATAAAACCTAGAGGTATATGTGAAGATGTATTTCTATGTGCTGTACTAGCAAAACTAAATGAACACATAAAGAGTTAGAATGGCTTATTGTCTTGTTGGAGTACTAATGTTTGATATGTTTTGGTCAGAGTTACAAAATATTAAATGATCTATCTTTGCTCACCACATGTCACCAGTTTTTTATCATCAGATGTGCATACATTTAAAGATTATATATTTCTGTCACATTGAGTAATGTTATACCTGCAAATGTCAAGTTACTACATTTTGTATTGTAGGATCTGACAACACATGCCACTGCCTTTGTTATCAATGCCCGATCCAAGCATCGTCTGTCACAGGTAAAATGCTTCCTATGTAACCTTTTTGGACTAAAAGCATTATGCCATGTGTGATCTGCTTCTCAGAACATATTAACAGGAAATATTTTGTGTGCGACAAAGAAATGCAAATGAGCATTTATTATCCAGAAATTCAAGCCATTCACTCTGACTAACCCAGTAAGGGATTTCCCATATTTTATTACAATTTATAACCAGACACAGTGTAGCCATATATTAAGTTAGACCTAGTTGTTCTTTGAGAACAGAGCACAGTATTTGGCTACCTACTGTACACAGTTAGCAGTTAATAGTGGTTCACTGATGGCCGAGTTCAGTTTTAGTGCTTTGTTATCCACTTTACTGTTGTGTCTATGTCATAAGCAAAACTGTATATCACATAAAGCTACAGTGATCATGATAATGTTTACCAACATCAAAGATTGATCACATCACTTTCAATCTCTCATTTTCAGAAAGGCATGAATGACATTGTTGCTGGGGTACAGCAGTATCAATCATCACTATTGGACAACCTCAGGACGCAGATGAAGGAAGTTCTAAAGAAGAATTCAGGAAGTACAACCAATCAACTTGGAAAAGATGCAATGGATATATTTGACAGTTTCATTGACCCCTTTGCTAACGTTTCAACAACATTTCGCCAGAACAGTGTTATTAGGAAGCAGTTTTGTTGTGTGGATGCAGAGGAAATTCCAATTGCTCGAACCATATGCAGGAAGAAACGTGGAGGATCAACAGATTTTGTCATCAAAGACAAATTATTTTATTATGTACCATTAGTCAAAAGTGTAGAGCAGTTCCTATTACATCCGAGGATTTTGACTATGATTGAAGAGGTACCCCAGAGGTGCAGTGAAGGTTTTCTTCATGACCTTGTTGATGGTTCTCTTTTAAAATCTCATCCCTTATTTTCAGAGAAACCAAATGCACAGCAGATTATTCTGTATACAGACGAAATAGAGATCTGTAATCCACTAGGATCCTTTTCATCAAAGAACAAGTTGTTAATGGTGTACTACACCCTAGGAAATATAAATCCAAAATACAGGTCTAAGCTGGCTGCTATTAGGCTACTTGCGATGGCTAAATCAGCAGACCTCCGTCAATCTGGTGTAGATGTAATATTGAATAGAATAAAGGAAGACATGGATGCATGTACAGTGGTGTTAAATTCAAACTATTAACGGGGAGAAAACAATACATGGTGCTATGGTTTCTCTCTGTGGTGACACCCTGGCACAGCATGAACTCGCAGGGTTCAAAGAAGGAGTGGGCTTTTGCTTACAGTAAGTGCAGACACTGTGAGTGTTCTTTTGAGGACATGCAGTCACAATTCAACGAGGATGCATATATTAAAAGAACATTGGAGAATCATGTCAGACAGTGTGATGAAATAGAAAAGGCTACCACAGACTTGCTTCGCAACAGCCTTAGAACAACATATGGGATCAATCGAAGGAGCAAGTTAGTTGACTTCCCATCCTTTGATATTATTCGGCAAACCCCGCAAGACATTATGCATGTCATTCTTGAGGGTTATAGCTCCTCTGGAAATTAAATGTGTTTTGAATCATCTTGTCAGTCAGGAGAGTTCAATCTGGACTCTGTGAATTCAGCTATTCTTGGTTTCCCTTATTCGCCTCTAGATGTTAGAGATCGACCTTCCCCAATTTCTCCGAGTACACTGATGTCAACTGATGGTAAACTAAGGCAGTCATCAGGGCAAATGCTTGTCCTGTTGAGGATATTGCCATTTGTTTTGGAACATTTGAAAGTCAATGCATATGTGCAGTTGATAATGGACTTAATAGAGATTGTTCAACTAGTGTTTGCACCTGTTCTTACCATTGCAACTGTGTCAAGGTTAAAGTTACTGATTGAATGAAGTCATTTGAAGCATTGGAAGGAGCTTTTTCCAGACCACAATGTTTACACCTAAGCAGCATTACATGATACATTTGCCATCACAGATAGAATCATTGGGTCCCATGGTCAGACATATGTGTATGCGGTTCGAGTCTAAGCATTGTTTATTTAAGCAATGGGCCTCCCAAGCTCAATTTTAAAAATGTATGCAAGTCTTTGATTAATCAGAACCAAATATATGAAAGCTGCCAAAATGTTGACCCTTCCAAGCACCCAATTTTTTCAAATGAAAAGGAGATGGGTCCTGTATCTGAGGTTAGAGATCTACAATATTTACATGGGAAATTGAGGGACTTCCTAGGTTTCAGTGAAATTAACCATGCTGTATCAGTGAAATGGCTTGTGATAAATGGTAATAAATACATTACTGAGAAGTCCTTGATCCTTGCCAATGTACTAAATGGTAATACACCCGAATTTGGACTTGTCAAAAGCATATTTCTTGTTGATTCTAAGCTTTATTGTTTGGAATATCAGCCTTTTCAGTCCATATGCTTTGATAGAAATGTTATGGCTTATCAAGTTGAGGTCCCACACCTTGCACAGGCCACTGAGTTAGTGGATGCTGAAAAGCTGGTTGATTTTACCTCTTATTACACAATCAGCAGAAAGGCCAAACCTATGTACAAGTGAAATACTATCTTGGGGATGTAATGGAATTAACAACAGTTCAAATGACTCATAGCGTGTTCCTTTGATATGATGTTTGAAACATTTAAAGCAAACTTAGCAGGTTTTAAATGTAGGACTAAGGTCCTGACTTAGGATATGTTATTAGCAGATTCAAATGTTAGCTGTTTGGATTCCAGATGCGTTTTGCATTATAGTTTGCAGTGTACCTAAATAATCTGTATCTTTGTATAATACTGGGTCTTTCTTTCAGGTTGTTTTAAATGTTAATTACATAACATGTTATCAGCCATGTAGGTGTTTATCACAATGCTGTTTATGTTTGCTAAATGCCCTTGTCCTGAATAATGTAACCTACTTTAACTTTTCAAATGAGATGTTTGCACATATTGCTCAATCACTTTAGCTTGCTGAAGAATAATACATGCTGAAAAGAATGTTCTTAATGCAGTAGTTTGACTTGGCTGGTGCTGTTATTTCTGTATACTGCATTTCATATATGGACATACTTAATTGATGTACTGGGTTTTTAGAGCGACAATAAAACAATGAATTTCCATTTGGTCCTTATCTGTTTTTAATATGTTAAGAGATGAAAAAGGATAGGATGCTTGCAATAAGATATTCTGACTTTGAAAAAGCAGTTTTCTACTTATCAGTGTTGATCTAATATCTTTAGAATTATGGTATTTCTCAATTTAAAACATTAATTTACTCAGAATCAGTATTAAAATCTCAAAAACAAGTAATAAAACCTCATTAAGATAATGAAGTAAAAAAACACTTAATGGAAGTGAAATTCACTACCGCAAAAACTTCTTTGTGTAAGAGGAAATATCTTGGCAGACAAAATATAAGCATATTTTGTCTTGATTTAAGATATTTCATCTTAGTAAGATTTCAGTTTTTGCAGTGTACACGATATGCGGGTCAGGTGAGAGAGGTTATAGAGTTTAAGTTAGTCCCCAGAGATTTCCCAGCAGCAGAAAAAAACTGCCATTGCAGAGAAGAAACACAAGACAATCTGCAAGGGTTAAATTCCTGTGCAGGATTAGCGGCTGCCTCGCGGGGCTGCAGCCAGCTCCGGCTGTTTGGTGCTGACTGATCGCTCTGCTGAAAAAAGCTTAATCACACAGCAACCTCTGGCTTGTTGGATCAACAGTGCCTTGCGAGGTTTATAAGTCACACACCTGGGGATGAGCTGTGTTTTGAGGTGATGCAGTCACCGTGCTCCTGTCAGAGCGCTGCATGAGGCAGACGTGTAGTTTTCCTGAATTCAGACACGCAGGGATGTTTCTATCTTCTAACAAACTGAGAAATAACTTTAAAAATATCTTGACGTTGACATGCTTGTTTTTTTTGCCCTCTCTCCTCTCATCCCCCTTCCTTTCCTGTGGCCTGTCCTCCTTCTCTCTTCAGGATCTACTCCGTGCCCACAGAGCAGGACCAGAAAGGGACCGTCTAGTTCCTGGTGGAGTCCAATAACAAACAAGAGAGGAGCGTTGGGTTATGTCGTTTCCTACTCTTTGACTCAGGACAGATTTATTTGCACAACAGCCTGCTTCCTCCATGCAGTTCATAGTTCGCTACTACACCAACTACTAACAAAACATATACATTTTCTTTCCACTGTTGTATACTTAGTCTCTGCCCCAGCCGTGTATACACCACAAACACGCAATTTAGCCGGGGACATTTGGAACACATTCAAACCTTTTAATTGGATTCTATTTGAGGAATCCAAATCCAAGCCAGTGAATATGGCTTAAAGCTTCTTTAGTTAAAAGGGATGATTTAGCACAGCAGAGCTTCCCTTTTTTTAACTACCTGAAACAAGAAATGATTCCTACCAGCCATGCAGTGAAAGTGTATTTGCGTTTGATTCGGTGCCTGTGGAACAGACCTGCCTGTGTGAAATGGTTGAGGAGCTTGACAAACCATGCTAATCCACGCTAAGCCAGCCCAGTGCTCACTTCACTTGTCTGACACCTTCTGTTCTAGGCCCAGGAGTGACAGGAGGTTGAGCAATAAGAGATAAAAACCTGTTCAACCTCTTCTCAACCTTAGTAATAGACATGTGAAAATAGTGTGAACATCTTGCAAGAAATTATATGAATCAACTGCCCAAAGAATGATGTTTTCCTTCCTCCCTTTCTGTTACGTTATGAAAGGCTTTCACTTTAGGCCCGCTGGCTGTAAATACAGCAGCTCTCTGAGGGCAGTAGAGAGTTAGACTAATGCTTCACACTGGTAGAAAGAAGCTGGGTGTGAGGGAGGATTTAATCTCACAAATCAAATAAAGTCCTGCGGATGATTGGGAAAATAACAACAATGGTTTTGTTTTATACACACAAAGCGTTATGGCTCCTCTCTTTCCATTTAAATGGAAATCAATCATGTCCTGTGAAAGAAAGCTTTCTGTCCTAGAACCCCACGCACTGGTTGCATTATTTGTTGCAATAAAGAGGGAACTCTCTCTTGCCAAGGTTAAAGGGGAATGGGACATGCGCCCGATCGACATGACGGTATTTCAATTGTAGATCATGACGACACTTATAATGGAGAAAGCGCACTGGGGTGGCTACATGGGGTTGAACACTGGGATTTGTCAAAGCAGGATCTCTCTTTGCTCTTCCACTAAATCCTGCGTTAATCTTGCCACTGGGGGACAGGGCTTGGCCTCATTCCAGCCTGACTTGAGAGCAAAAACAATTGGGCAGTCACGTCCTACTGTGCGTACAGCAGTTATAGGTCTGTTGAGGCGTTGCCTTGAAAATGATGCATCCCAAGACCATTGGCAGATGACATTATTGTTTGGGTGTTTGTTTTATGATCAGATTTGAGCACTGTGTACGTATGTGTCACACAAGCGTAGCATTGCCCAATGAGCCTTCAATATGTGCCAACATTTCAATTGGTGGACAATTGGACAAACATTGCAGTGCAAAACATTTCAGTTTTTATTACGTCTTAGTATTTCCCTTTTCTGTCGGAATGACAAACCATAATTGTACAGCATGGCAGCAGTGTTTTCTTTTAAGATTTTTTTCAATAAGCAGAAAGAGAAATGCAGCATTTATGGTAGCCTGTTCTAATGTGACCAAACTCTACTCCGTTATTCCCTCTGTAAAGGCTCTCTGCTCTGACACTGCGTTTGTAAATGTAACAAAAGTAGGTGTCGAGCTTTTGTTTCTTTCTCAATGGGATTTATCTGGAAAAGGTTCCGATTTCTTTTCTTTTCTTTACAGGCTTGAGTACGGTGTCCCTGAGGTCAATGCACTGCAACTTAAGAAGCATATACAAAGAAAACATCTTTATCAAGGTGACAAAATGTAAGCATGATAAGAAATAAAGAGAATCAAGTACAGAGGACGTGCTACAAATACACACGTCTGCACAATTTGCAGGATTCCTGTACTCAGATGTGCATGTGCACGATGTCTCTTTGTTTGTCTAATTGCACGTTTTCTAAAGCTGCAGTCCATAAGCCATCAGCGCCCCGTACTAAAGGCTTTGCCTGGCCTTACACATTTCTCTTTAGGATTTATAATATATTGTATGTATTTACAGACCTATATATTTGCATTGTGTCTCTTCACAGAACAACATACTGTACTTGGCTATATGGTCTTTTTATATACTTAAGGGGTTATGTATTATCTCCACTGTTCATTTATAAATTGCTTGTAAAAAGACATTTGTGGTGAGTGAGAGTATGTTTTTCCAAAAACTCTTTTATAAAATGTCTGCAATTTTTGTGTTTAGCAAAACATTTATTTGAACTTAATGTTGAATACTGTTCACATGTGCGAAGGCATTTGTCTTTCTGGAAGAACTCCACTTAAGTGTTTGTGCAAAGGGAATTCACATTGTTTTTAAAAATATTATTTACCATGTGTATATATTATATAGCTATATACAGTATCTCAATTGCAGTCATATCATGAATCAATTGTTTGCATATCTGCTCTCTCTGATTTGTTCTGATACTTATCAGAACAGTTGATACTACTGTATTACTAAGGTATGCTGTACTCTGTTTATAAAATGTGCTTGCTTTCTCCCAGTTTGTTGTCTGCATCATTTTTGCCATATGGATGCAAAGATAATGCGCCAGTGGATCTTGTTTAATCTAGGGCTTTACTCACTTACAAGCATAGAGCCACTAAGAGGCTTAGACACCCTTCCTAAACATCACATTGAGTTGAGACTGAAGGCGTAAAAGGCATGCAGGATCTATCAGGAAGAGAAAGTGACCCAGCTCTCAGTTTCAGATCCTGAAGTGTTGTGCGAGATTGTCAAACACACAATGTTAAGGGGTAATTCTTCATAACCTTTAATAATAATAATCCTGGCTCTGAGACACTGCCTATGGCTGTGTTATCAGTTATAAGATTAAAAAAAAGGTCATTTAGAAACCAGCCGCTTCATGGCTGAAGGTGTGATTAAAATGAATGACATATCATCGTTATTGCTAAGATGAATAATCGCTTTACTTTTTAGTGCAGTTTGCTAAGTATAGAAAGGACATTTGACAAAGCTTAAGTCAGTATGGATGGCGTTTTCTTTTGTTTATTGGGTGTTTTTCAATGTTGTTACCAAGCAGCGTACCGTCACTCAGTCCGCGTTCACACACAACACACAGGTTTTGGTTGAGTGTTTCTTAGCACTTGTAATATGTGTACACAAGGTGTCTCTCTTTAGCCTTGGACCACTTGGTAAGATCTGAAAAAAAAACATTCAAGTATCAAGCCCTATTTAGGCAATCAATTATTATTTATCAAGCAAAAGTATACCACTATGAGGAAAATAAACAATGCGCTTTGCAGTTATGGTTTTACCCAACAAATAGCTTAATCATTTTTTTGTTGTATATAATCATCACAGAGATTTTAGTCAGCATCTGTTGAGCTATTATATGTCTGACATGACTGATTGTTTGCCATATATCACCCGGCAGCCTGTGATATAAATTACCTAACTCATTCTACCACACTTCCCCCACCTTGCAATATAAGCAGGGCTTCCTGCTCACAACTGTAATTTAGTTAACATTACTTTTGCATCAGCTTCCATTGTCTTACATAACTCAGCCCTTGTGCTAATCATGGACCTCTCAAACAAGGCAAACATATAAAACATTTGAACATTAACTTGAATGAAAGAAAGTTTTTACTTAGATGACTTCTTGTGACAGTTGGGCAGCCGACAGATCCTGCACCTGCAGACAGAGATAAGCAAAAGAGTTAGGAGTGCAGTGGGCTATAATTGCAGTGATTAACAACAGAATAAAGTGAATTGCAGAGCCACACTTACAGCCAATGACCATGATGCCCACAATGAAAAGGCTGCTGCGATGGTCAGTCCAGCATAGCGCAGGGACTAATCTGGACATATAACACATGAATCAAGACCACACTGGAACAAACTGCTCCAAAATCAAGTAAAAGAATAATGAAAACAAGGTGTTCTCGCTGTAATAAGTCAAACAAATCTGCCAATAGAACAAGTGAAGATTTGCTTGGTTAGATTTCTTGAAATAAGATGGGATATTTAGATAAAGGAGATTCATTCATTAGCTGGGAAAATCATTTTGAACTATATTTGACCAGGATCATGTAAATGTTATTCCAAATAAGACGGAAATGTTAGTTTTCTGATGTTAGTTGGTGATTTTCCAATAAGAATTTGTTTTTGTTTTTTAAATCAAGTAAGATGTATTTGTTAAAACAAGATTAACCACAGCAGCTTAAAGAACTTGTTTCATTTGAGATACAACTCAAAATAAGATGTTTTCAAGAGTCTTGAAGATGCATTGTCTAAAAACAAGACCCTATATCTCACTGCATTGTTACCATCTTCAGTTATTATGTCTTGTATCAATGTAAAGACATATTCTGACTAGATATTAGACAAATACATTTGGCAACAGGTAATAACACACAGAAAAGGCAAATATAGCTTCTTACCATAGGTGAATCTTTATCCTGCTCCGGGTCTATAAGAAGCAGAAAGTAAAGTATTGAGTTGAGGAAAAGCAAAGAGAGAAAGGATCACCGGGTAACAACAGTCAGAGATAGAAGACAGATCTACCGTCCTCTCTGACATGCTGTTGTATAAAACCCTATCAGTGTGGGAACACAGCACAGCACAGCATGAGGTCACACATATCTTATCTCTCTTTGCATAAGGTACACTCAAGCATTCATCTACCGGCAAGAGAGGCCGTGAGGAGCTCTGTTCTACCACTCTGCCATGGGTTTTGTTTGGAAGACAGGAATTGTGATACTGTCAGTCTGCCATGAGAAACAACGAAACCGCAACGCCTGTGGCATTTAAGCTAATATGAAGTAGTAACATTTGTATTCACCCCAGGCAACAACTTTGGTGGCTTTCCCAGTTGTGGATGGGGAAGATGTCACTGTGGATACAAAATATAGACAGTAAAAACATTAGTTTTCATGACATTTTGATTTTATGGATCCCTTTTCTGTCCGAATTTAATGCAAAAAGAATGCAAGGGCATAGTTTCATAGTTTATATGGAAGCATATTTGTCTTTGGTCATATTGACTCCTTATCTTAGCCATACTTAATTATCTCTCACTAAATTCCAGGTGCATTCCTATGCTACATATTAATTGAATTTCTGAATATTTTAGTGAAATGGCTCTCTTAGGAAATGTAGGCTGACACTTTTTAAACACATATCAGCGTTTTCTCTCTCTGTTGCTCTCACTTAGTTCTCTCCCTTTCTCTGGTCTGTAAATTGCAGCAGAACGCTCCTCTGTACTGTACAGTATATCTCAACAAGGACAGGGAGTTTAACATTTTCTAATTAACTCATAATTAGTTTTAAAGGGGAGAAAGCTTACTGTAAGCCTTAACTATGGTAAGGTGGTGTTATAGCATACTGGAGTGCTTATGGTCTTTTAACCCGCCTAACTCAATGATGTTCAAACATGTGACGGGTGCAGATTGTTACCTGTTGGCTTGGTTTGTAGCTTAGTTGTGCCATTATTGGGAGCTAAAGGGAAGACAAATACAAGTCACATGAGGTTCATTAAAATATGTGAGTTATGTATATCACTAACAGCACCATACTTACCTATGTACTGTTCATTTGTATTGTAGTGGCGTTGACTGGTTTGCTAGTTTGCTGGCTTGTGGCGCGTTTAGTGGCGAGTTTCTGAGTTGGGGTGAGTCACATCTCTGGTGAATCTGCTCTGCACTCCTCTTCCTGTTACATCAAGAAATAACTGAATCACATGCACTGAGAGAGGCCTGACCTTTGCTAAAAAAGACATTAGATTAAATAAGAAGACGGATGATAGATAGATAAATATGTTTCTGTTTTTACTCTTTAGCTATGTCTACTCGTCACTTAAAAGATGTGAATTAAAAATAATTACATTAAAAAATAATTATGATTTGATAGAATAAGATGCACTACGCAACAGTTAAAAAAGTTACATTAAGCTCTTCCTTGACCACTTTCCTCCTCCACCCACTGACAGACAGTCAGGAAGACAGAACAAAACACAGACTAACACAGGCAGCTTGATAGATAAGTGGATAAAATAACTGTAATGCTAACATTTATGTATATGGTTGTAAATGTAAAAAAAAGGAAAAAGCCTGGAGACTGAAAAGCGCTGCCAAAGTGGAATTTTTCAGCATGGCCACGAGATGCGTACCAGTGGGAGTATGAGCAGTGGGCATTGTTGTTCCGTTTTGCCATATTGTTGCTCACAGACTGCATTTGATCTGCCGTTGTGGGAGACTGAGCTCTTGCCATGCGGGGGAAAAACACATATTTTAATCACCAAAAACACAAGTAGATAAAGCACAGCGATGGCTCCATACTCTAAAACTTTACAGGAAGACCAAAGGGCCCTGTTGTTTACCCCAGTGATGTTCTCAAACAGTGCTGTGATGTATTCCTGGCACAGGCCAGACTGGAGAATGCTGGCCGTGCAGGTGAGGAGGCCTGCAGATGCACTGAGAGTATGTCACAGTGAAAGTCCT